>NC_072732.1:81144322-81362002 GCF_026930045.1 Uloborus diversus | reverse complement strand
AAAGTTAATTAAAAGTATAAAAATTTCATTTCAGAAATTATTTTCAGATTTTTTGGTTGTATTAAACGTTGCATATTTATTTTGATTAGGTAACATCCTTGCTTTAAATTACTTCAGAATTCTCGCGAAAATCTTCAAAAATCCCGGAATAAACCCAGTTTTTTCTTTTTGCAATACTACTTATGACTGAAAAGTGGAGGGTGAATGACCTTGGAAACTAATACGAGCGAAGGCAATATTCCACAACAGTATTGCCCAATAATATATGCAGGGCCAATGTCACCTGGTTACCAAAGTAACTGCCAAAGTTGCGAAAAAACTTGCCGGCAGTATTGCCCAATATAATTACCCAACATTGTGAAAAAAACTTTACCGTTTGGTGGCGGCCGACCCAATTAGACCGATAATGACGAATTTTGTTCTACAAAATTGGCCAGCCCTGCATCTGCCAGTGTTGCAAAAAGCTTGCCGGCATGCATTGGCTAATTTTGTTCTGCCAGTATCAGCCAATACTGGCGTTGTGTAGTGCCCAATATTGTATAAAGTAAACCGTTTGATGTCAGCTACCCTAACTTTACGTGATATTGGCCAGTCTTCCAAACATCTTGTTTGCGACATTTTTTCATTGCACATTCTTTGTCGTAGATGGAACAAAACCCAGCGCCGGAGCGGCAACTTATGAAGGAGAAAATTTTTAAGTGCACTGCGCACCTTGACGAGACCTGGGAGAGCATAAACATGCGTTTAAAGGCATTTAGTTTCGAAAAATTTCTGGGGTTCAGCCTCCTGATTTCCTAGCCCCTCCCTCTCTTGTCAGAAAAAGAGCTAAAAACCCTAGTAGCACATGACGTACGACAATATCGTAAAAATACCAATGCTATATCGCTGTGTCATCGGGTCACAATATAAAACGATGTCTAATCTGACAGAGCGTGCGCTATTGTGACAGTATCGTTACGCGTCATTGTAACGATGACGCAAGTGTCATTATGCAGTCATCCTTTCCCATAGTTGCGATATCTTCCTATATCGTTTATGCGTCATTGTAACCATAACGTAAGTGTCATCGTGTCGCAATGAGAGAGGGGTGTAAAATTTCAAAAATTTGAAATTTTTAAATAAAACTGGCTTATTTTTTATTTATTCCATTTTATTCATAAAATAACAGTACAGCTTTGAAATATGACTATAATAAAAATAATTTTGTAAAATATCGTTTCTCGTAATATCGTGACGATGACGCGCTATACAGCAAAAACAGTATACGGCAATGACGTACAGATGACGCCACGATATGGTGTGCTACTACGGAAAGCTATCTTTTTAAAACTTGAACTTAGAAAGGTTTCGAAATGGGAAGTTTGAGCGACGAGCATGTTGGGTGCTGGGAACATTTTGGGCTCCCAGCACATTGGGCCCAATGATCCCATCGCCCAAAATGCTCGGCGCCCAATGTTCCAGGCGCTCAATATGCTCGGCGCCCAAAGTTCCTAGATCGGAAAGGTTTACGCTGGAGAGTCACTTACCTTGCCTCTTCTTCTCTGACCTGGCTCAACAGAGCCTAAAATGGCGTTTTTGGGACATCAGTAATTCCTTACAATTTCCCAAGCGATTCCCCCTCCCCCGTCTTGTAATAAAGCCAAAGATAGCTTTAAAATGTTTTAAGGTGTAGGTATAAAGACTCCCAAAGTTTATTACCTAAAGATAGCTTTGTTTTTAGAGCTTAACTCTTCCTTGGACACCCCCAAACCCTTTTACGTTGAAAGGTGTCCGTAGGAGAGTACTCTCACCCTTCCAAAGTTTCGCTTATACAGGCTAAAATTGCGTTTTTAAAATTCAATATGAAAAAGTTTCAAGAGCAGCGCCAACCCTGACCTTTTAAGTAATACACTATAAAAATCATTTCTAGGCCTTGAATTTCAGAAGTTTTCCGGGGGAGGTGTTCCTTTATTCCACCTCCATTTCTCTTGCGTTAATACCAAAAAAAAAAAAAAAAGTCAGACATTGCATGCTTTTGATTTCCATTATGAAAATTTCCAAAGTAGATCCCCCTCTCATTTTCTTCAAAGATAGCGAAAGATATATAGCAGAAAATTGATTTCAGTTTCGATACCGTTACAAAACAAAGTCCCGTTTTAAGGTGCAATTTCAAAAAAATTCCGGACTAGAGCCACTTAACTTCTCTTTCAGTAACAAGATATCCCCTTAACATCACCAAAAGATCATAGGCGGCTGTACCAAAAAAAGGGGTTAAACGAAGTGTAGAGGTTGGGGGGGGGTAACCACTGAAGCTTTTTTTTTTATTATTATTCGTAAAATTGGGCTATAGTATTCCTGGCTTTTAATACTACTGATTCAATTTACTTCTTAAACTGCAAAATATGGCCTCGAAATTCGGGGCGGAGAATCACTTTAGATTTTTCCTTTCAATTTTAAAATTCCATTTTTATGAAATAAGATGAGTAATGTCCCTTTATTTGGAATATTTTGTTCATACTTTCGTGAAATAAATCAATTTACTCTATAAAAAATTAAAAAATCATTTTTCAATCGGTGTCTTTGTTCATCCTCTTATATTAACGAAAACCACCAAAAATTGCAATTTTAGTTTAACTCGTTACCTTCAAATTACTAATAGATTCACCTCCCCCCTCCCTTTTTCCTGCGATTAAATCTTAAAATTTTATTAAAAAACTTGAAGGAATCAAAATGGTGGATTCAGGGCCTGGTTTTAGTGGTGGTCCTTTCCAAAAAAGGAAGGGGGGAGGCCGTCATTTAGGGATTCAGGAGGAGCAATTGCCCCCACCCCCCATGTGCTAGGTCGAATCTTTTTTTTTTTGAAGTTCGAAATTTTATGTCAATGAAACGTTGCCCCAGAGGCTGCGACTGGGACTGAAAAGTGCGGGGGGTGGGGGGGGGGGGCAAAAAGAAAAACCTAAAAGTCATAGGATTTTTAGCGGCAGCAAAAAAATGAAAAAAAAAAGTGTAAAATTGTGTTAGGGCTGGTTTTGAGAGCAGATGAGGGGTAATTGATGTGAACTCACTTATTTCTTAAGATGTTGATGAATTTTGTACACAATAACTTTCTTCGAAGAAACACTTAGACTTACAATAGTTACCAGAAGTTTTTTGAGATGTCACAAAAGGTTGGTAAAAATTTCATTAAACAACTACACTCCTGTTTGTGAACATTGCAACACCATGAAGGAAGCATCATAGTTGAATAAAATTCAATACCCAGTTGAGTGATAATGGTACAAATAAATGATTACATTTTCAAACCAAACAAACAATAAAAAGAGATAGAAAATTTTGTGGGGCCACCACGCGTCGCAATAAGAGCTGCTACACGACTCGACATGGAGTGAAACAAAGTTTGAATATCTGCCTGCGGAAGAGTATTCCATATTGTTTGTTATGCGCAACCAAAGTTCGTCTGTCGAAACAACAGGACGAGGATCACGAGCGAGACGCCGCCCAACGAAATCTCACACATGTTCAATCGGTGACATATCCGGGAAATATGCAGGTCAAGGAAGAAGTTGTACCTGCTGCGAATCAAGGTAGGATTTGACAGTCCTGGCGACATGTGAACGGGCATTATCCTGCTGGAATACAGCCCCTGGCAATCCTTCAGGAAAGGAATAACTTGGGGCTGTAAAACTTTGTTTATGTATCGAATACTGTTCAAATTGCCCACAATTCGTAGCAATTGTGATCGTCCATGATATGCTATGGCACCCCAGACCATAACTCCGAGTGTTCGTCCATGTGGCGTTCGATAATGCACTCCGGAATGTGCCGTTCATCGTCATAGCGCCTGACACGAATTCGGCCATCATGGTGCCACAAATTGAAGCGGGATTCGTCTGTAAAGACGAGCTGCTGCCAATCAGCACGCCAGCTCCTATGCACATTGGCTCATTGTAGCCTCAGGCGGCGATGGTTTTGCGTAAGAGGAATCCTTGCGCGCAGCCTACGCCCCAAGTAGCACATATCGTACGACGATGTCGTAAAAATTTACAATACTATATAGGACTATATCGGGTCACGATATCTAATGACGTCTAATCCGACAGATCGTGAAACATCGTTTCGATATCGTATACGATATACAGCTATGACGTGTGCGTCATCGTCCTGCCTCTAAATGCGACATCGTACTATATCGTTAACACGTCATCGTTGTACCCATGATTCTGATATTCAACTATATCGTTTACGCTCATTGTGTCGATAACGTAAACTATACCTCCCTATGTCGCTTACGCGCCACTGTATGCTGCACTTTGTTGTAGTCGTCCAATTGACTACGCTGATACCACCTTATTTCGCTTTCAGTCACTTATACTGTGGTTATCACTAAAATGACCATAGCGCGATTCGGAAACAATACTTTAATTTAACTAAAAAAATTCGACCTGTTTAAAAAAATTCTTAAGCACTTGTAATGATCAAAATAAGATTAATTATTATTGCTTTTATAAGTAAAACTTATCATTTATAAAAAATTTTTTTGCTGAACTAGGAATGAAATCAGGGGTGCCAGCTCCGTGACTGCTGAGAAGCTTGAGCACCCCCACCGCGAGTAATACAGTACAAATGACATTCAAACTTAAGTTCTGAGATGACAGAGACTTGGCACCCATCCTTTAAACACTTAACCTTTCTATTATTCATGCATTGAAAATTCATAGGCAGGAATCCCAAGATAAACTGAGCCTCAAAACTAGCTAACATTTTCATTAAACCATCGGCTATTCGCAAAAAGTTTTTTATGAGCGCTAGTTAGACATTCAACCTAAGGTTTTTTTTAATACCCTGTAAAAATAATAATTCTTTAAAGCAATATTTTAGAAACTTTCCTTCAATCTCATAGTTTAAAAATATCAGTACCAGTCTGTGTTTTCGTTTGGTTTTGTATACATAATTGTTTACTTAGTTTAGCATCACAAAAATATCAAACTAGATTATGTTCCTATAACAAAATTCTCAATAATATTCTTCAATAAAATGCTTTAATATTTATGCTGATTTTTTGAAAGATTAATTTTGTTGACTGAATGAAATACATCTGTAGATGGTAGGTTAAAGGCACCTAGTCACAAAAAAAAAAAAAAAAAAGGGGAGAAAGGTAATTAAATTTCCATTTTTTTTATTTAAAAAAGGTATAGTACATTCAAAACAAATGTGTTCAATAGGTATTATTTTTTTAAGCATTTTTAATTTAAATAATGCTTTTCATCAAAAATATTTAAAAAATCTATGTTAATTTTGTCCATCTATGAATAAATTATATCTATTGATGGCAGGTGAAAGGTACCCAGTTAAATTATCTTTTTTTTTTGTAATGGATTTGTATGGCTGGATTATAATTCACAGGCTTATAAAATGAAAACAACTTCCAGAATTTTTCAAAGGAGGGCGAAAAGTTTGCAAAAAGTTGGTATAGACTTGATTAGCATTTAAAAAAAATATTGAATAGACATAGCAAATTAAAAATACAAGTTTTATTTTTAAAATTTATTACAATTTTTCATATTATAAGCGTTCCTGATACAAAATTGACTGGCTCTCCTCGTCATGATTTTTTTCTTGTTCATTTTCTGCTGTAAGAAAAGAAAAGTATTTATTAATTTATGTTTTGAGAATATGCCTCAAATGTTTTACAAGGTGCATACTGAACATTCGGATGGTATTTAGCAACTAAATACTATCCGAATCTAATAACCCATATTAGACAAACCGCATATTTGGCAATTAAACAAATAAATTTAAATATACGATATTCAGTTAACAAACATGTTATTTAAAACAATCTACAAACGTTTTGGTTAAGTATCACAGCACAATGAATACTATCACAGTGTAAGTAATTTTAATGTAAGAGGCAACACTCAGATACTTGATTTTGTTGTCTTTCAAAAATTTAAAAATATTATAACTAAGTACATAAACATAAATGCATAAAGGAAGCCCTTGGATATTACATGGCTTAAAAAATATGTAGTACCGCACGGCTTCGCTCGTAGTTGAAAGATAAATGGTCATTCGGCACGGCTGAATGTTTGCGAATGATAGATGACGAATTTCTCGCCAATTGGCAAGGTTCATTCGTTCAACCATTCCACGTCATGATAATTTTGTAATCATTTTTCTCCGGGAAAATATTCTTAAAATTGAAATAGAAAAAGAACAAAATCGATTTTTCAAAAAATCGCTTAGAGGTGCACACCCCCATGCTACAAACTAACTTTGTGCCTAATTTCATGAAAATCGGCCGAGCGGTTTAGGCGCTATGCGTGTCACATACATCCAGACATTTTTCACCGAAAAATGTTCTTAAAACTGAAATAGAAAAAGAATAAAATCGAATTTTCAAAAAATTGCTTCGAGGTGCACACCCCCATGCTACAAACTAACTTCGTGCCAAATTTCATGAAAATCGGCCGAACGGTCTAGGCGCTATGCGGGTCACAGACATCCCGATAGACAGAGAGACTTTCAGCTTTATTATTAGTAAAGAAGAAGATAAAGAAGAAAAGATTGCTGCATTGCCCGACTTCGCACGGTGTACCTCGAAAATAAAAGCTTTGCCAATTTACGCATGTTCAACAATCAGGCTTTAATTAGAGAAAAAAAAATAGCCTCAAAATAATCATTCTTAAAGCAAGAAAACGACAAATATAAAATTCCCGAATAACATAAACACATATTAAAAATAAAAAAAGAAAAGAGATAAATCGCCAAATAAGAATTAAAAGGGGAAAATTTTACCTCAAAACAAAATTTTATTTAGTCACAGCCGAGGAAATAATGTGGTAACCTTCTGAACGCTTATTAAAATGAGATTTCGCAAACGATAATTTTCCGATATGAAAACAAAGTTAAATTAGGCTTAAATGTTATTTTTAATTTTTTCCCGAGGATTTTACACCTCCCTTTTTTTAGAATTCGAAGGAAATGGCTTTAAACTATGGGTGTTTTTCGCGATCTTTCGAGTGGCGCAAATTTAAAAAAAATCGGATAATTGTTTCGGGTAGATAGAACCATTTAATGCCATTTTGGGACTGAAATTGGAATAAAAAAGGAACTATCATTCGGATTTTTTTCGAAATGGTCTATAAACCTTCCCAGTACCAAAATGAACAAACGGTGAAAGTTTCAGCCAAATCTGCCGGGTAGTTTCCGAGATCTTAGGGAACAAATTTACCAACACATATACCAACATCCATTTTTATATATTACTAGCAAAAATACCCGGCGTTGCCTGGGTCAGTAATAATTATGAGAAACAATCGTTACTTGCCCTTGTTTTCTGTTTTAAGCGAAAAAATTTAAAACAAACCTTTTTGACGTGATTAAAAATCGAGCTTCTTCCTTACTCATTAAACTAAAATAGCAATAAGTGTAAAGAACAAAATAGTATTCAATTAGAAACGAAAGCACAATATTTAAGCATATACAAATTTGAAGAATTTCGGAAATATGAAATTAAACTTTACATGTTTAAAAAGATTTATCTGTTAGTACTTTTTTTTAAATCTAAAACCTTTTCTGTATGGCTATTGATGTACGAACTGTTTTAAAAAATGTAGCCGCCCCTGTTCCCCTTACACTTGCTTTAGTTATTTTGGGACATTTCAATTTTTGTGGACACTTGGTGCGGTTTAAAATCTTATCAAATTTGCAAGAATCATTTTGGGACATTTTCGATAATACTCCCCCTCCTTACTAATTTTTGTTATAGAAATATTGTTGCCAGATGCTGAGATACTTTTGGTCAAAATAAAATGGCGCTAAACGGTTTCATCCGAAATTTTTCCAAAATAAGTAGTAAAATTTTGCGATTGTTTGAAATCGTGCAAAATGAAAAATTAATAGAAGTTTTTGTGCGGTTTATGGATTTGCCTAATTTAGTTGTTGAATTATTTTTATACGGTATTTTTTTTAAGTATCTTTGATTGGCGATATTTTATTTATATGGTGAAAGCTGAGAAACATTATTACGCAGTCTGGGCTCAAAAACAGCGACAGTGGAAAAAACTGCGAAATGCATCAGCTACTGAAATCTTTCTGAAAAAATTCTGGCGATATTTCTGCTGGTTGGTTCTATATAGTGAACAAGTGTCCAATCAGTATAATTAATAATAATAAACCATTAATTACATAAGTTCCGTTTAAAAGTAAAATGATCAGCCAAATCCATTTATTTTTATCCAATCTTGTGGAAAAACGTTACTTTAAGATTTGACTTGAGAAAAGCCTCAAAAAGTCAGACGAAACGCAAAAATATTCAACAGTACAACAATTCTTATGAGTTGAGATGACACACTAAATAATGACTTGGGTTGATGAAAGCCTTCGAACAGTGAACAAAAAAGCTCATAACTCGTTTTTTATACAACTTAGAAACTTCGAACAGATGCTATCTTCAGCAGAAAAATTGGCGCTTTCGATGGACATATAATGTTAATATGTGCACGTTTTTTTCCACCCCCATATTGAGACATTTAAGCGAAAAATGGGAATAAAAAAGGAACTATCAATCGGATTTTTTTCGAACTGGTCTATAAACCTTCCCAGTACCAAACCGAACAAACGGTGAAAGTTTCAGCCAAATCTGCCGGGTAGTTTCTGAGATCTTAGGGAACAAATTTACCAAACTCCATTTTTATATATATAGAAGATGAGTTAATAACGACTCTAAGACCAATAACGGCAAATCATGGTACAAAAATATTTAAGATTTTACAATATTCTTTATTTTCAACATAACATGTTACCATGATTACCAATTGTCAAATCATGTATCAGTATCAGGAAAGAACTTAATTATCAAGTTATGCAGACTTTTGAATCAACATAAACAAAATTAGTCTTTTACTATATTAACTTTCTCATAGAATTTTTTATTGTTCTGAATTATAAGTACTTTTAATGCTGATAAATTTAAGATATTAAATTTGAATTGCATTTCATTTCAGAAAATGAAAAGACATTTTTGGTTTTTAAGTGCATAATATAAAAACACAAATTTTGTGACACTGGTGGATAATGAAAGATCATGGCTCTGTCTGACAGTTGCTCATCAAGAAAATGGGAACATTTTGAGGTTCTTGCACCTACCGTTTGTTAATCGAACTACAACAATGCGAAGTAAAATTAAGACAAAAACCTATTATTAAGTTAACCCATTAACCGCCAAAAACTGGAAATCATTATTTGTTTTCAATACAAATCACAAAAGTTATTCTTCTGAGCCCCTACTACAGCAATATGATGCCGCAAAAAGAACTAAATTGCTAATATCTTCAGTAACATTGGATGTTGCGTTGACGCAATGCCAGTGGAAAAGGAGTATGGATATTTAGTAGTTTTGCTCGAAACTATACTATGGTTTCAATGTGTTTTAAAATACTGCACATTTTTAGTAACTTCATTTTAGTTCTGAAATGTACAAAGCACCCTAGAAAAAACTTTTTTTTTTTTTTTGAAGATAATTTTTAAATACGCATTTAGAAGCTTAAGTTAAAAGAATACTACTATTAAGAAAAGCCACCACCAGCTCAGTAATTCCATCTGAGGACTGGATGCACGAAACTGGAATCCTCAGATGGAATTACTGAGCTGGTGTGGCTTTCTGCCACCACCAGCTCAGTGGGTGGCCACTGAGCTGGTGGTGGCAGAAAGCCTTAGCTCTGGCTTAGGAGCAGTAACTTACTGTGAACTATTATTATAGTTGATTTATGAGGTATACACATAGCATATTACAATACAATTTGGGAATATTATAGAAAGCATGGGAATCTAATTAAAATGTTTAAAGCTTATAAGAAGAGTCAAGCTACAAAATGTCTGCAAAAAAGAAAATAAATAGTTATTGATGCTTTAAGATTAATAACACATGCAGAGCGAAAACAAGGCATCAAAAAGAGATTTTCCCTTAGAACTCAAAAGGAAAACAAATGGGGCATAAGGGGGGGGGGGGAGTACATAAAAATGTCTAACTAGTTAGCTCATAAAGGTGGGCTGATTGCAATGGTACCAACTACTGATACACATGCTATTTTTGTGTTCTGTAAGAAAAAGGCTGATGTAAAATGTTTTCCCCATCTAGTGTGACCAATTTTTTTAACCTAGTGCTTCTAATTATAGAAGTTAAGCTTGATACATAATACAGTATAGAAAAAGCTCAGTTTTCATACAAACAGGAAAAGCACAAAGTACTTGCAGGCATATAACCAGTGCTGTAATTAAGCCGTCACTCCGAAATATTTGGCTTTTTTTTTTAAATAAAAATATGGTAAGTGTTATATAAATTAGTTTTACATCAATTTTCTTTTTTGGTGCTTCCAAATCCCAAGTTGAGGTTCTCCGAACATTTTTTAATTTTGCAAATACAGCACTGCATGTTATCAAAATACTTAATTGACTGCATAAATGGACAAGAACAGCATTTTAAAGCTGAAAATTTTGTGCTCTTGTCATTTTCCACTCATAATTTATTGTGATTAAGACCCGATTTGGCATGAATGGAAAATTGTAACAGTAATTTTCAAATGCAATAAATTATGTCTTTAACCCTGGTGTCAATGACCGGATACCTTTTTGCTACTTTTATCAATTTTATCATTTCTAGTTAAGTTTTTACAAAACCTTTTAATTAATGTTATTCATATGAATCTGAACCAAATAAAAATATTTTTGGAAAAAAAAAATCAAACCGACTTCAAAACTTAAGCCGGAAATTTCTCTAAAAAGTAAAAAAAAATTTCATTTGAGCACTATCGAAACTACTTTTAAACATAATTTTTGAAGTCTGCGCAAGAAGTTCGATGGTGATCAAATGAAATAGTTTTTACTTTTTAGAGCAATTTCCAGCTAAAGTTTTAAAGTTGGTCCTATTTTTTTTCCAAAAATATTTTTATTTTATTCTTTTTAGTATTAATGCAATTTACATAACGGAAAAACAAAGTAAAAGAAGAAAAGTTTAGAAAAAAAGCAGTTGCAGCAGCAACATTGAAAAGATTCTTTGAATTTTGAACAGTTGAAATCTTGCATAGTTGGAAATGTCCACAAAAAATCTCTATTTTTCAAATGCTTTCCACCATTCCAATCCTCTCATATTTGGAATACAGCGTTCCAAGTTGTAGTCTTGCACAGCAATTCTGTCAATTTCGGAATATGAATCAGATTTTTATTTTGAAATTGGCTTACCTATGGCATAATTATTTTTATCAAAATCCTTCAGAACTATCAAGATTTTTAAACAAGTTGAACCCTAGTAAGAAGTATGTTAGATCATGCACTAAAAACTGACTACTATGAAAACTAAAAACCGCAAAGAAATCAATATGACTCGTTAATTGCCGTTTTTTTTGTTCTTTCCTTTTTTTTTTTGAAAGTTTTTTTTTATCTATTCGAAAATACTTCCTGCACCACTAAAATTTCTTCAGCAGGCCACTGGTGGCCTGGGGGCTACAGGTTGAAGACCCTTAATTTAACTCTTTCCTTTCCAAGCACCATTTTTTCCCTGTCCTTTGCTTTTCAAAGATATAGTCCATGGGCGGATTTATGGGGGGGGGGCAGAGGGGGGCAATGCCCCCCCCAGTTTTGGAAGGACTATGTAGTAACAACACATTTTCAATTTTTTTTTTCTAAAAATCATTATTTTTTTTCTTCTTTGACTAGTTCAGAAGGACATGGGTGGATTTATAGAAGGGGGGCATAGGGGGCAATGCCCCCCAGTTTTGGGAGAACTTAAAATAGTAACAACACATCTTCCAAAATCTTAAAACAAAAAAATCATTATTTTTCTTTTTTGAATAGTTCAATGAAAATGAAGAGAATAGGAGGGAGAAAAGAAAAAAAAAACATTAAATACAAATAGTAAAACTTTCCCTCGGGTGCTGAAAATATGCCTATATTCACTATTTTGAACTGAAAACCATTTGGGCAAGTGTATAAATGAAAATATAGGCTAAACGAGCTATTCATTCAGCTGCAACACTTATAATAATTGATGATTATTTTTAAATTAGAACCTAAAACAAAGGGAACCCCCCTCCCCATTTGCGCTAATAGAATGATCTACTTGTTATGATTTGTTTTCTTTCTTTTCAGAATGTTTATTTTCAGTTTGCGTGATTTCAAAAATTAGATATTTTGTGTTGTTACAGACGAAAGATTTTGGAGAACCTTCTGGAATTCACACGTTCTTATTGGTAAAATTGTAAAAATATTTTAACCGTAAAAACTGACGAATTTTCGTAAAAATTACAAAAATCTGTAGGTAAGAGTGAATTACATATAGGGCCGGATTTGCCTATAAGATAAACAAGCTATAGCTTCGGGCTACTGCTTTGAAGTGGGTCCGTAACTCGCAAAAAAATTGCATGATTTGTTCCTTGAAAAATGGTAAGTGCTTGAAAAAACTAACTTTATTTTCAAGTGCTTGAAAACCTTGAATATTTGGAAACGTTGTGCTACAAACCTCAAATTTTAAAATTTCTAACAAATGCTAGGGGGATGAATGCCAAAATATGTCAAATTCAGCTCCTTGCTACATCCTGCATCAAAAGTGTAAAAATCATGGTTCTTTCGTTTATAACATATTACTTGAAATAACTTTTTGTGACTCACATGTTTCATATCTTGCTATTTATTTAACCCCAAATGCAGTATTTTGGAAATTCTTCTGTATTGATTGCTTTTAACGTGCTTCTATTGCATATAGTTGATCTGTTTAGCCCAGAAAAAATGATACACTACATCTATTTCTTTTCGTTTTCTGCACTGCTTATAATTTAAAAAAAGGTTGTTGTAATGAGAGAATTCTTTCGTTTATTTTTTCTTTTAAACTTAAAATAGCTGTTTTTTTTATATAAAGTTTGAATAATACTGTACAACTGTATAATCTAGTACTCAATTTCAGAGACTGGAAAGTGCAAATGAGGTGCCTTAAATTATTAAATCTTCTAAAATTCTTGAAAAGAATTGGCGAAGTATAGCCTACAGGCTCTTGTGCCAAAACACCCAATCTAACCAACCAAACCTTGAAAATAATTAGACAAGTCTTTGAAACTCCTAAGCAAAGTGTGCTTCCATTTTATTTCTTATCAAGTGTATAAATTATGAATTGTTCTAATAAGTAGTATGTTACTCTCATGTTACATATTTTCTAAATCTGCACAGCATTTCTTTTAAAGTATTAACTTACATCACAAAGCACATTTAAATCATGAAACTTTTTAAAAAAAAATATTTGTCTATTTTTTCCCCGAGATTTTTGTCTGTCCAATTAACCCTATAAGGCTTCAGAATGCAGAATTTTGTATCCATTTTACAAAATTTCCTCCGGGGGAGAAGCCCCCGGACCCCTTAAAATTGAAGATATTCTATATTCCACTTAAAAGGGAGCCCTGCGTCGCTCTCTTGATACCAGTCACCTCTCTTAAGGTCAATTAAAAAAGGACAACATGAAAACACACCATTAATGAAAAACACAAAAAAGGTAAAGCATGGCCTTATGCATCACTGGAGACAAACTAAAACATGGGGGAGGGGGCAAATTAAAAAGGAAAAAAAAAATCCTGCCCCCCCCCAAGAACTCAGTCCTAAATCCGCCTATGATATAGTCGAAGTAACGTGTGAATGCTTTAACCCTCTCGGATGCTCAAACCACTTTCTTACTGACAGGTAGCAAGCATAGCTGACCCAGTGATAAGAAACCTGTCTCCCAGGTACGGGAGAGCAGATGAATAGCGTTTTACAATGAGGCGTCAGAACTTGCCATTTAGAGATTTCACACTTTCGATTTGGAGGGGAAGGGAAAGGCATTTGGCTGGCTTGGGCTACTTTGAGAAGCAACAGGTGCCGGCTATCTCAGCTGTAATGAGAAGCAAAGAGTTAAATAGCAAGGGGGCAGAAAAAAAAGCTGTTTCCTTTCTCTAGCATTCAAAATAGGTAAAAAGTTATACACAGCAAAGAAAAAGTTTGGTCATTGAAGCTAGGGTTACACAAATCTCCACATGCTAACAACAGTGTGTAGTAACAGCAATATATATTGGAAGTTTGCTTAAAAAGAAAATTACATTTTTAAACATAACTTTTATTCATGGCAAATAGCACAACAGTGATATTTTTATCTTTAATAAGATTTTGACTTAATGGTTGTTGAAATGTTTCAAAATATTTTGACTAAAATACATGCATAATTTAAAATGAAAAAGTATACCCACCAGGCTTACTTTTTCTTCTGCCATCCCAGTCACCAGACAAGGCCAAAGACTTGCCCAATTTTTCGGATAACTCTTCAGGAGTGGCACTTGGGAATTTCATAGTGGCAGCACCTTATTTAAAATAACAAAAACAAATACGCCAATATAAACAAATAATAATAGTAATACTGAGACAAAATTTGGTTTTCAAAAGTAAGCAACCACATGGCAAATTATTTTACAAAGTAAATATTTTTACTTTCCACTTCAAAATCCCAAAGCTATTTATTTCATCATACAATTTCCCAAAATGACAAATTTTCCATTTTTATGAGAAAGCAATCTTTGGCCCTCAATACCACAATAATACAAATAACCCCCCTATCCCTGCAGATCAATAATTAAAATATTGCTTCATTGGTTGGTAAAAAGATTAAAAACATTCTACTTAATCCTAGAGTACTTTGTGGGGAAGGTGTATTTACCTAATTATTTTCTAAACAGTAGGGGAAAGTAAAAGTTTTACTTCAAATACTTTTTATGAAAAAATTCAAAAACAGAAAGTATTAAGAACTCATTGAAGGATTAGGATTTTTTAAGAAATAAAAATTTTAATAACTATTTACATTATTCATAAATAATTTATTTTTATTCTTTACTCAGTTAGTAGCAGTTTTCTCATACATTTGATCCCAAATTATGCACTAAATAAAAAGTTATCAACACTCCAAATTTAACTCACTCATTATTTATTTCTTTTTAACTTATTTTGTTTTGTCTCACCACAGTGCCAATTTTTTTAAAGGTGGAATACTTTCACCCCTGATGCTGGTTGCCCTACAATACATGTTGTTTTGGCGATATCTGACTATGCGATTCAGAAAGATTTTTACAAAATAAGTTTACCTATTATGGTGTCATAGAGAGATGTAAGGCTCATGAAGCTTTTTTTCCCTTTTCTCCCTAACCTGCTGTACAGGATAGCCACATTATGTGTCATTAATTTTCTTAAGCATGTAGTCATAAATGTTGATATATTTCTTGCTGCACATGAACTATATAAGAAGCGAACCTGCAAAAAAAGATGGCATAAAATTATCATAAACTCGTCATACGTTTACAAAAAAAAAAAAAAAAAAACAGAATTGTCAAGAAATCTTATTTTTAATCACAAAAAATAAAATTTTCCATTTTTCCAGACCCCCCCCCCCCCAGAAAAACTGGTTACTTTCCACCGCTTCCAAATTTTCTGGAAATTTTACATCTTCACCCAAGACATAAATTACTTGTCTATAATTTTCATATGCAATATATACTTACTTTCAGACATGTGACACACATAGGATGAAAAATACTGAAATTACATAGCTGATTGAACAAATGCAGCATTATTAGTATATAGTGTGTATTACACCTATAAGTTCATCGAGTTTTTGGTTCTATATATATATAGCCAACTGTTTAAATTGTATGCATGAAATTAACAGGTAGATGTTGAATTTAGCTTTCAATGCCCTTTTTTAGTTCTGAACTCAGTATTTTGCTATCCCAAAAAATACTGAATTTAGTAAAAATACTGAAAAATCACATGTCTGACTTATTATACTATTTTGTTGTTTACTTGGACTCCTTAAAAAACTTTTTACCAATAACATTTAATACTTCCAGCATATAACTATTGATTAATTATTATCAAGTTTGAAGACAAATATTGTGAATTTGTACACAAAATTTCCTTGCTTAATCGAATTATATTTCTTAGAACTGACGGTAGGAATTAGAGCGGGACCGACAGCATCTTTAAAACATAAACAGTATCAAATAAATTTAAGTAAATGATTTCAACTTACGTATCCTGATTGCAGTTGCTTGTCCTCTCGCAATTTATTATTGAAGACCATAACAGCTGGATCAGAGTCAAGTGGGAGATTTTCAACATTGGGTAACTGGATCTGTTGCACTATTTCATTTTTTCCTTCTCCACAAATTTTTTTTAATTCAGACATTTCCATTTTTATTCCTATCAGTTGCTGTTCCACGTTTTTCATCCGTTGGTTACTTGTTTCATATACTTTTATCAGCTCTTTGACTGTAAATATTTTTTATTTTATTTTAAAATCAAGCATTTAATTTATATTAAGAGACACAGAGCACCAAAAAATAGGTTTATTAATTTTACTTACATAGAATTTTGATCTCATGTGTATCAGGCAAAGTTGGATGTTTGGGGGTGCCTAAAATTACAAATAAATGTGATTCAGACTTTTCATTCTTATCTTTTACATGAATATATCTGACACAAGAAAATAAAAGAAAAGGTAGAGTTGAAAAAGGAATTATTGTTTAATTCCTCTTTGATAGATTTGTTTCATTTTTTGCAACACATGAATGATTGACAAGACAATGAAAGAAAACAAACGTTGTCTTTTGAAGAGACTTGTCTGTTAATATTATAAGTGACACAAAATCAAGAAGACTTGAAAATTTTCAAAACAATCAAGAAATCACAAAAAAAAAAAAAAAAAATCTTGTTCTTATTACTAAACATTGAAGCAAAATTGTAAAAACATTATTTTTTCCCAACTAAAAATGACATAACATACTTACTCGCAATCAAAGGTGGTTCATGTCTATTTTTTTCTGATACCATCAAACCGGATGAAAACTGCAGTGAACATGCAGAAATGTCATCTATAATTCAAATTTGTATCATGAAGCAGCAAATAATTTGATTAAATAGATCTCAAATAATGCCTGCATATCAGGGAAATTATAGTTTAAAATTTAAGAATTATAGTTACTTGTCTGTGATCATTTTTTTATTATTCACATAAATGAACTGCTTTGAATAAAGTGTCAATAGCATACATACTTGGAGGAAGATCCGGAATCTTGTGTCTTTTCTGGTAATCTTTAAAGATTTCTGGTTCCTCATCCGTTGAGCTCTTGTGATCATGATTAATAGAATCTAAAATTCAATTTCAAAATTAAATAAATTAGTTTTTAATGTCTTATTAATATTTTAAACAACATTAAACAATATATTTCATACTTAAATAAACAATTGTTTTACCAATTCTGGGGGAAAAACTTTCGTTTTCACTGTATGAATATACACTGGTGTGCAGAACTTAAGCAACAAATACTAAATGCAGTAGATTGACATGGTTGATCAAGTTTTGCCCATCAATGTAGGTAAAGCACTACATATAAGCAAGTACTAATATTTTTTTTACAAAAATTAATATCCTGATAGTTTCATCTGATGGAAACGCAAAAAACAAATAAATTAATAAAAATCGGAGGAAGTAAAGACTTTATTGAAACTGAAAAATTAACGTTTTTAACAATATTGTTACATAAACATTGTAACATTTACTTTTAAAAAACTTAAAACTAAAATTAACACTTTAAACTTTATTAAATAATTATTCTGGTCTTATTGTTATATTTGGGAATTATTGTATTTGGACACTGTTTTTGACAATATCAAATTAAAAAATTCCTTGCAATTTTTAAGTTATCTAGGAAAATTTTAAAATTTTATTTCCCTTTTTTTTTTTTTTTTGATGACTTTTGAATTCCCTGTATTTTTCCTGTTTTTCCAGGTTTCCCTGTGGCATGGCAACCCTGCAAATGCCCTCTTGAAACAATCTTGTCTTGTTACAATTGCCAATCTTCAGAACTTGACTTCACATGTGAATTAGTCTAGAATTTAGACAGTTAAAATAATGCCCATTTTCTATTAGACCACCTTACCTTTTAGTATTGAGCCATATGATACTTGGCAGCACAGCATGGGAGGATAGCATACAGACATTTCTAAATCAATCTTTTCTTCCAAACAAAATATAAATGTTAGTAATGTGGGGTAAGTGGAATAGTTCACCCATTTCAAAGTAAACAAATTAGAAATTTGATCTGAAAATCTTTGTACATTAAGAAGGAATAATGTATTTCTTACTACAACTTGCATAAAAGCATCATTTTTTATTTTTGGTATTATACATAAGTAGATCTCAATGAATACTTAAAATGATAATTACAAAAATCTTATCATGAAACGCTAAAATTCATACGGTCCGATCGATCTTATGGTAGATTTAGATTACTTCCTACAGCAGTTAACCATTAATTTTGAATCTTTTCTGAAAGAAAATAATTGATGAAGTCTAAATTGTAAACAAATTGTTATTAAAAATTGTTCTGGTACCTGTATCAGAAATTACAGCTCTCTTTTTTGTAGCATTCATTTGGCTTTCACAAAAACGTGAAGGAACTTTTCTTTTTCTTTTCTTTAAGGTGTAATCCACATCAGAGTTTGAACTAGAAGATCCAGCATTTGATGTGTCTCTGAAATAATGTACTTTTTTCGTTGCTCTGACATAATTATCTATAACAAATTTATTTCAAAAAATCATTACTAATTTTAAAAAAAATACATTGTATTTTTCAAATTTACTAAAGATAAATAACTCACTTGTTTGGAAATATATTTTTATTTTTAAAGTTTTCCATGATGCCTCTACATCAGCACAGGTTTTAATCAACTTAGACATCATGCTTTCTGAGCATTTTGGAGGCCAATAAGTCGTTAACCCACTATCATCAATCCACTTTGTTGGAATAATTTCCACTGTGTTGTCAATCAAAAATTTCACCACAGAATAAGCTTTCACAGGAACATCTATAGCAGGGATAAAAATATGAACACAAAACATATTTTTGAATGAATGAAGCTTCAAATCAACTGCAAACTGAACTGGCTAAAACCAGAAAATTCTGCACAGAACAAAGCAGTTAAAAATAGCTGTCAAAAAAACTAACGTTCTGACAAAATATTACCACTAAGTGAAACAATTTTCTTCAACAAATGTCACAGGTTGGACAGCACAAAACAAATTTAGTAAGTTATCACATGGTACAAGCAATATACCAATTATAATAAAAAATACTTGCTTAAAACCTTTTTTTTTACCACTTCAGAATTAAGTTTTTCCTTTTCAATAGAATTATTAAAAGAAACAGAATTGATTGAAAACCATGCAGAAAGAAAAAAAAAAACATAATTAAGGATTCACGAAACATGAGTTTTCCCCCAAATACCTGGTATTTCGTAAAATTCTAACTGAATATTTGGCCAAATATAAATTACTCAATTAAAAAATTTCAGTTATGACATTCATTTTAACTAATTTAAAAAACTACTTAAATCCATTTTTTTTGTCTTTCCACGAAAAACAAAATTCTTTTCTATTTACATCTCAAATATTTCAACCATTAAATTCAGAAGAAAATTCACAAAAGTTATAAGCCTATTGTTAGGATCTTTACACAAATTTGAATGAATTCAGACTGGAAATGAAATTAATCAAAATGATAAAATAGTAAAAACATATCAATAATAAGAATAAATTCAGACGTAGGTGTTAGCACATGTAATGTTTTTAACTCAATTGAAGTAATTTTATATTTGATACAGTTAAGAGCATTTAAAAATTCAGAATTTACAAGTCAAAAAATGTACTTCTCATCTTTCTTCCAAGTTTTTGCAAACAGGTATTACTACCCTTTTATATTTGTATTCAATATGTTTCAGACAATGTTTTTCAAAAAATAAAAATAAAAGTGAAAACTTGAATCTTTCCATTTATATTTGATAAAAATTTAAACAGAAAATGCTGAACATTTTAATTTACAATGAAGTGTAAAATTTCCAATGCTTCTAACTTAATGTATACAGTTTGATTTCGATATAACAGAAAAAAAATAATAGACACTATTTCCATGAAGAATAATTTCAAAGAAATTTTGCTTTGTGATCCATAGCAACATTTTTAATGCTTTCATAAATTTACAGCTGGGATACATTGATCCTACATTTTAAAAAGTAATTAATGAAAATGTTGTAAATTTAATCAATTTTAAAGAAAATTTATACTCAATTGAAGCAAATTTACACACAGTAGTTGTGAGAATTTAAATATTCTCAATTAACAAATTAAAAATGTACTACTCATCTGTCTTACGGTTTCATAATCTTATTCATTATTTCTTAGACAAAGTGTTTTAGAAAATCAAAGTTAAAAATAACCTATAAAGTTTATATTCTAATATAAATTTTAAAAATAAGTAAATTCTGAAAATATGATCTTTATGAAGCAAAATTCAACTAAAATTTTAGTTTGGAGAATTTAAATACATATTGAGATGAACAATCAAAATTACTGTTATTCCAAAGAATGATGGAGAAGCAAACTTTAACGTCTAAATTCAGAATTAATGTTATTTACAAATTATGCTCCAATATAATCGGAATACTTAGTCTTACTAGTTAATACTTAGTAATACACGAAACTGAGGAGTTCCGAAATAAAATGCAAAAGGGTCAATCCTGAGAAAAGGTGAACATACAACTCAAAATAAAACATACATAATATGTACAAAGTAATACATCAAATTAAACCTTGGAATGTCTACTTTCATTATTTCATAACAAAAATATTATTTAAAAAAAGTTGGCAACAATGTAGCCTTTTCAGTGTAAGCTACAAGCAACATTTGCAGGCCACATAGTACAGGTGTTTTTAGCAACAGCAGTTGTTTACATTTAATGAATTTCAAGAAGGCTGCCTTCTCCATATATGATAGCTAGAACATTTTTAAAGCTGTTTCAACAACAAAAAGTTCAATCTTTAAAAAAGAAGGTGAGTAATTTTAAGTTTAAAATAACCTTATTGAATGTCACAACCGTAACAAAAAGTTAGCTTTTAACTAGAAATACTCCATTCATTTGATTTTTACTGTTTCATAACATGTGTTGTGTATTTGAAAGTAATCAGACACATGTGCTTGGCCTTATTAATATACCAAATTTTGTTTTCATTAATTAATAATGTGTTTAATTAGTGTTACGGTTGTGACAAATTAATTGTTACAGTTGTGACCTTTCTTTGTTACAGTTGTGACAATGCAATATTTTTCTATTGCTTACATTGTGAATATCAGTATTTAAGTTTAAAATTATGTTAAAGCTAATTAAGGACTTTCTTATATCTATTGAGTGTAAAGTTCAAACTTTTTTATTTTTCAGAATGAGGTTATAAACACAATTTATTTTTAAAAAACTGACTTAAAAAAGTAGTAATTAAGTTATAGTTTTCAGAGTTATAAGTTAAGTTATAGTTATTAATTGAGAAACAGAAAGTTGAACATGATTTGAGGAAACATGAGAAAATGTCTTAAAATATGTTTAATTTGCTGATTTACGTTGGTGGTACCATAAGAGAGCAGTTGCCACAGCAGTCTTGACACGAAAATACGTGGTCCGCAATGCACAAGAATTTGTAATGTGTGCTCAGGAAGTAACAAAATTGATATCAGTACTTTTAGTTACTGAAACTGATGTGCAAAAAAGCATTGACACGTTTGACCAAAGATGGAACAAGATTAATCCCATTGAAAACACACAATCAATACACCATGCTATCCCGGTTAAAGGGAAGCATGGTACATTGAAGGAGGTTATCACATTTACAAGCTCCCTATCTCAGGTAGTTGTAAAAGAATATAATGAAGAAAGTCAAGATAGTGAAATTGAACATTCTGATGAAGAAATTACCCATTTTGATTTAAAGGAAAATGACTGGGTGATTGTGCAGTATGATGATTCCAGATATCCTGGAATTATTACTAAAATCACAAAAAAAGAAGCAGAAGTGAATGTAATGCACAATGCAGAAGGACATTATAAATGGCCCAGAAAAGAAGATAAAATACTTTATCAATTAAAGAATGTGGTCAAAAAAAAAAAAAAAAAAAATAGTGCACCTATTCCATTCGGAACCAGGGGACAATTCTTGTTCAAGGAAAGTGTTTAAATATTTTGCTTTTGGATAACATATATTGAAGTACAATAAAACCTTTTTTCACAAAGTCAATGGCTTATTTTACTTAACTTAAGTGTTATATTAATTGCTAAGTTATTTTATGTTGTAATTCTGCAAAAAAAATTGACTAATATTCACACATATTTACACAAACTTTATTTATTATGGGTACTCTGTCACAACCGTAACATTAACTGTCTAATTTTTCTCTCACAAACTAAAAAAAAAAAAAATCTCCAAATCAACTATAAATGATTAACTAAACATCCTATGTAAGCACTCAGTTTTTTATTTTATTCTATGTTTTCTCAGGGGGCACAAAATAAGGATTGAACAAGACTTTGAAAACAGTGTGCACTTTTTGGGTCACAACCGTAACAGCACTAAATTAATTTTCTTTTTTAATGGAAAATAATTAAATTTTCCAAAAAAGTGAATTGCATATTGTACGCTGAGGTAAGAGCTAAATATTAAAACTTTAGAAGTGCTTTTAAAAATCAT
Source organism: Uloborus diversus (assembly GCF_026930045.1). Taxonomy (NCBI): domain Eukaryota; kingdom Metazoa; phylum Arthropoda; class Arachnida; order Araneae; family Uloboridae; genus Uloborus; species Uloborus diversus. The sequence continues at coordinate 81,339,390 of NC_072732.1, read as the reverse complement.
AACTGCTGTGTGCCATCTGATTAAGTTGTGCATTGTGTTACAACCGTAACCAGGATTGGCCCAAAAACGACAATACAAAGTAAAATTCAAAAGAACTTAGTTAAACAAACTTGAATATGTTTGGATAAAAATACTTATTTCTGATCTTTCTTACATCTGAATTTACAAAAATACAATATTGAGTAAAAACTAAAAATTTAACTTGTGAACCAGTGTAATTAATATATTATGCTTCCAATTTAATATACATTTTTTTAAGACTTCATTTAACTTGACAGACTTTACTTTATTAGATAATTTATCAATGTAATAACTTCCCGAAACCACTGAGGAGCAAGGGTTTTCAAAAAATACCCCTTTGATCTTAATTTCTTTACACAGAAATATGCACTCATCTGTATTTGTTTTAATTACATTTACAATTAACATGAAGCACTTTTGTTTTAGTTGAATACAGTTGTCTCTCCTATTAATAGATGAAAATCTAGTTTCTCCTATACAAATATCTGTATATTCCATGCCAGAATATTTTTCAAAAGTTGTGTCTGCTACATAATGTAGCCATTTAATTTTGCCTATGGGCATTGGGGAGGAATAAAGCTCCTGCTCTGATAAGCGTTTGCTTATTTGAGAAAGGTATTTATTTTTAGTCCTTAACATTCCTTTCATTTGTCCAAGAAAGTTTTCGAACACATAGCATGAAAAATTCTCAAGACATCCGTACTGTCTAACATCGTCAGCTATGTGTAATAGATTATGTACATTATATACAATGGATTTTTTACCATAATATCTTTCCATGTCTTCGACAAAAGAGAATAGCATCTGCTCAGCAAATACAATGAACTTCTCTTCAGCACAAAGATCATGGTTTGACAATACAGATATTGCAACATGAAAACATAAAAAATGGTGATATATGTCATCTGGTAAAATATCTTTTAAAACAATTGGGCCAGTATAAAGTAAGAATTGTCGAAATTCGGTGGCTTTCCACCTATCAACTTCAAACATTGTTCTAGGCTTTCTGCTGAATTCAGATGGAACACTCTCAGCTAATGATTGTAGATTTGTAGATATTTGTTGAATTTGTTTGGAACAAAGACGAGTGCTATTCGATAATCTTTTCTCTCCAAATCTCATCCAATATAAAATCAACTTTTTCATGACCCCCAAATCAATTAGATGCATTGCATCTAAGGGAAACTGGGAGACCAATCCAACATCTAATAAAGATAATGGGGATGTTCCGCTATGATGTTTAGATTGAGCACCTGAAGTAAAATCTTGGTCGGAACGCTTTTGAGCATGCATGTCTAAATATTTTACATGCCCTTCCACAGGTGTGCCTTTTTGTGTGCATTTTTCACACCCATAATATGAATTATGATTTTTTATACATTTGATGAACGATCTTGCTGGTGCATCACAATTAAAATGCTTTATGGTAAAATTGTAATGAGCACCATCCTGCTCAAAGCCATTTTCATAAAGGCATTTTACCTCAGAAACAAACTGATCCAAAAAAGTAGGAAGAAGAGGCTTTTTTTTCCCGCAGAAACAAGCAATAAGAAAAGGGGATTGCTTAACATTGGATGCAATTAACCCTAAAATTGGCCATAACTGAATATTTGTACTTTTGCACAGTGGCAGCCCATCAATATTAACTCTCAGTTCAATTTGTTGGTCTGGACATACATGCTGCAGTACAATGCTCTGTAGGAACTTTGAAATTCCATAATAACAAAACTCGCCGTCCCCAAGGCTAACGACATTAGTTTCTCTCCTTGTTTGTAACAATGTTCTGCTGTCTAAAGGTAGTTCTGGATGATAAGGATTTAGAACTTTTAATAATTCTCTAACAGTATTATGAGGAACATTACATTGCACGGCCCAAGATTTTAAATCCTGATTTAATGGTCTGTGTGAAGGGACTGCTGCAGTATTTGTTGGAGAAACAGAAGAAACATCTACAAATTCATCAGAACCAGATGAACATTGGAAGGAAAACTCTCTGTGAAGGCAGTCATTTATGTCTGGAGAATATATTTCAGTCGGGGACTTGCTTGTACTAGGAGAGCATTCATTGAACAATGGAGAAGGACATAAATAAGGATGAGACTTATGAGTGGACTCTCTTGCACCATGAGGGAATTCCTTGAATTCTGGAGAAGGGCATTCAGTGAGAGACTCTCTTGTGCTGTGGATGAGATGAGAGCACAAATCAGGTAGAGACTCAGCTGGGGACGCTATAATACTATGAGGAATCTCATGAAGCTCACAAGGGTCAAAACTGGATAATGTAAAACAATAAATAATGTAATAACAATTTGATTTTTTGCTCAGATTTAAACATGTATGTTTATTGATACTAATAAACTTTCCAAAACTAGTCAAAAAAATTAATTTATAAGTTAATAATAAATTAAATTATAATCACAAAAATAAAGAAAATTCACAAAAACTAGTGTTACTAGACTGTATACGCATCATGAACATGCTTAGGGCCTTTTCAGACTTATAATTGCAAGAAAAATGCCGAGAGAAGGGAGAAGTAAAACAAGAATTCGAGTTTTCGCCATGTTTCTGATGAGGAAACAAAGGGGCTTAAACCCATGAAAACACACTACAATAGAGCTACAATAGAGTATTTCGTATGAAATGAATCGTTCATCATTCTTTTACAACGTTAATTAGTTAAAAACTTAAAAAACCTCTCATTTTTAAATAGAAAGAAGAGTTTATAAGCCGTATAAATGCAAGTTTTATATAACGCTGTAGTACCAGATTTTCGTCTGCTACAGCTCCCACAATGCACTGCAGTGGCGGATTTTACCCGCAATGACGTCACGTGAATACTGTCCAACACGAGACTTCTAAAGCATTTTTAAAACTTATTTTAATGAAAAGTCGCAAGCAAGAGAAATGGATTTTTTCCTTTTGTTTTATATTGTTTTCTAAAAAAATAATATTATCAACTGACAAATGAAAATCATACCTGGAAGACAGATCAGAAGTAGGTGTGAACACAGGCACAGGGTTTTCAAGCGCAAGAGCATCTTGCACAATACGATCAATATGAGCTTTCTTAGTAATACTTTCCAAAACATTAGATCCTTTTTTCTTTCGAATTCTATAATTTTTACAGTATTCGGAATTCTTACCTGAGCTGGAAGCCATATTTCCTTGATTCTAATAACAATAGCACGTGCGCTTTGTACTAAACCATAAAAACGCAAGACCCGCCAACGCAGTGCTGCCAATGGCAATTTCAAAAGCTAAAAGCTATTACTATAAAATAATATGAAAAGAAAAAGTAAAGGACCCTTGTGTTAAAAATTTAAGAAGTGAGGACATTTTCAAAACGAGAAGGGTGAGAACAGTGAGAAATTGCTGTTAAATTTAAAATAGTTGGACCTTGTCTTTCTGCGTCCCCTAGAACTGCAAGTAGTGGGAAAAAACTGCTAATAAATAAAGTTATGGGGAAAGGGTATTTTAAATTTTCTAAGATAAGGGAATTTTCAATTTTATGTTTGCTTTTAACGACCCCCCCCCTTTTTTTTTTGACCGGTGATTGAAACTGACTGTCACCGTAACTGATTGAGCAACTTGGGGCTCAAAAATCAAAACCAAACACAAAAACTTATTTTGTCTGTTTTGTTTGTTGCTTCGCTGTTGGATTTAGTACTTTGAGTTCTTCGATTTGGAATCGTTTTAAAAATAAAGCCTATCGCGGATGATGATTCACCCTTTGTCCTATATTTTCCACTGAATGCTTCAAAAATGAACAAACTCTTAGAGAAGTGTATGAAACGGGGAACCATAGTTTATGCTTAACTTGTGAGTTAACAACTGCTTAAACCTGTGAATTATTAACCAACGATGCTTTTATATCTTCGCCAACAAATGCGTCTATTGTCTTTTGATGAATTAGTTTCAAAAAATAAAAGGTAAGGAATGAAACATCCGAATTTGAACAAAATAACTATATATGAAACAAAAATTTTTTTAATGAAAAATAAAAAGCATTGCAGCCTCAACGTTGAAGTTTTCAGCGGAGACTAAGCCTAGTGGTGTTTTAGTTATGCTTAAAAGGCAAGATGAGGAGGAGTCCGTCAAGAAACTGTTCTACTGGAAACTATTGATCGAGAAATGTGTTAGTTTGTGTTGGACAATGATCTTTTTAGGCGCCGGCCTTAAAGCTATGGCCGCTCGATATGAGTCCAGTGTAGCATCCGGAAGGATTTTTTTTCTTTTTTTTTGGCCTTCTCTAATCTGTATACAGCTGTAAGAAATATTTAAAACGATGCACAATGTCAAAAGTCACTTACGAATCAAACAAATTTAAATTTGCAGAAGAAAATATAAGAGAGTAATGGAAAATATTATATTTTCGATGTACAGACATCGCAATTATGCCATTCATTGATTCATTTGTATGAAATAGACAATTACCAGATTCAAGGCAGATGTTCATTAAATGAAGCTGAAAATGGCAACAAACTGGTTGCTACCGTAAATATAGCACACCATCAAGAGACTACAGCAATGGTACTCTTCATCTTCAATTTGCAAATTGAAAGCAAAGCTTGGGTATTCATCGTGAAGTTGCCGCCCGCAAGCCAGGACTGAGGTAGAATTACATAGCAATATACCGACGACCTAGTTATGCGACGACCAGAGACTGCAGTTTTGTCCTTATTAGTATTTATTTACTTGACTGTAAATGATGAGAAATATTTGTAAAAGTATCATAGTTTAAAATATGTTGTTTTAGTAATAAAGTATTATAGTCAATAAAACTTTTACTTAAATTCATTTCTTTGTTAACATGATATGGTTTAGTTCTATAATGCCATATGCTTGTGTTTTTATCATGTAAATCTAAATTTGTTTTGAAAAAATTATTCAGTCGTAGGAAATGGTACACACGGGTTTAGCAAATATAAAGTGCAATAGTGTATGTAAATGAAATATTCATTTATTCTTAAATTGCTGTGTTTCTAATCATAATGATGATTTTAGAGCGTGTTCACTTATAACCAGACACATGCATATGAACACATTTGCATGCATCATTGAGAAGGGATAAAAGATAGAGAGAGTGAGCTGTTCGATTCTTGAGGACAGGATCCTGAAGTCACGTGATGTGTTTCAAAGTAAAGTGTTGGACGAAATCAGGTCTGTTTAACGGATTTCACGAAAAATGTGTCTCCCATTCATCGAAGTTGAACCATGTGAGTTCAGACCTTTGCCACAGATTTTCAGAAGCCAATGATTTGACTTGCTCCCTCTAGTTACGAATTCCTGCTCTAAGATATGCATGTGCTCATATAGTTTGATTGTTATATTGCAGAGTAAGATAAGATGACCAGATTTGCCCCCCCCCCCACCTCCCCCTTTCAAAGAGACACAGAAGAATTTTATGCTATAGTGTGCTAAATAAAAAAGAAAAAAATTTGAGTTGTAATGTCTCGGATTCAAATCATGTTTTTTGCAATGATGAATTGGAATAGGTGTGTGTGTCTGATTCTTCACCACTTGGTGCTGCAGCGGTATTCACCCTCTTGTAGACTTTGCCTCGCTGTGCCTACATGGCCTTAGTGAGCATCAGGAAACCCACTGCTGTGGTACATAAGGGGTTGGCAGTTTGCCAATTTGAATGAGGAACCATGAATGGATAATGAAATCCAAAAAAATTCATATAACAAATGGTCATTGGAAAAACAAGAGTCCTTAGTCATTACTATATAAAGAACAGAAATGAACATATTAAAAAGAAGAACTCATGTCCTGTTATACTTTCTGCAGAAGAAATTTCTTCGAGTACATTTGAAGTTTATTTTTAATTCAATTCTTTTAATACGCTTGAATATTGATAATGCATTCCTCATGTTTCTATCCCCAAATTTTTTTGCAGAGTCATAATAATAACTACTTTGACATTCTTTTAATTTTTCAAGTGTGATTTATAAAAAACAGCTAGGTTGGCTAGTCTATGAGCTAGATTTTGCTTTTTTTTTTTTTTTTTTGTCTTAAAATTCTGATAACAAGGAACGGAATTTTAAGTTTGCCCATGTGCGTCATACCTGTAGTTTTTCTTATTTTACTGGATTGTTTAATATTTTTACACTTATGTGACTAATTTGATCACTGTTTGTTCTATCATCAGTGTTCGAGTTTCAAAGGTTTTGCCCCAAACCTCAATTTATTACGAGAAATTTGATAGCTTTCAGAAAACGGGAAATTTCTGTGTCCCTATGCAATGTACAAAGACAACGAGACAGGCTGCATGAAAACAAAATGTATGGTTGCCTTAGTCAAAGAACACTTTTTTCTAAGGCAATTTTGTCATGGAAAAGGAGTTTTTTTTAATTTTTTTTTACATATGCATACAAAACACAAATATTTGGAACAATGTATTTTTTTTTTAAATTTTAGAAAATATGCTGAACTAAGAAAATTCAGTCATTGATTCAAATCAAATTGAAGTGCATAAAGATACTTAGCATTTCAATTTTTTCAGGTAGTAAAAGCAAAGAAAAACACTTTAAGTAAATTTATCCAAAAACAACTTCTGTACAGTTATATGTTAAAACGTTCATTTTTCAAAGTTAAGAAGCAATTGCCTCCTTAATGACAGAACAGGGGGAAGGTATATTTGTTTTTGTGCTGAAACTTAGTTGAAACTTCACGGGGGCAAGTAGAGCATATTTGAGAAGCACAAAAGAGATATATCTCCAGTAATTTAAGAGGCAAGGAGCAGTGCACTCCTAAAAAATACCCGCAAGAAAACTGTGTTAGAAAAATTAATTGGAGTAAAACAAGGAATTATTTTTAGTTTATTCTTATGGGGATGCCAGGGGCAAGTAATTTCTTACTGCTGATTGGCAGATATTATGAATATTTTAAAAAGACTCATAAATCTAGAAAATTAAGGTAAAAATAATTTTAGATTGATTAATTAGTATATGTAGTTTTTTGTTGTTAGAAAAATCATTTAAAAGCAAAAACAAAATATGTAAGCCAGAAAATTATTTGGGATTTCACAAATATTTGCTTAGTATCTATTACTAGCAAATCATTCTAGAATTTGGATCTTGGCCTTCATTACTTGAATTAAATGCAGGTATCCAAGGGTTGGAAATCTAAGTGCAAATAAAAAAAAATGTTGTAAAATGCAACTCTCTATGTCTTAATTCTAGCCCTTTTTTCTTAATGTTAAATTATTTTCAAAAAAAATGATGTTTGTATTAGACAGTTTATAAAAATGTATTAATGTATTTTAGATAATTTAAAAAATAATTTTCAAATCAAACAAACATTATTTGCTGTGTGGTGGTTAGAAAAAATATAAATAGTGAGTCAATCATAAATTTCAATGATTAAAAAATATCCATACATTTCAGGGCTTGCATTTGAATAGAGCTACCGGTTAACTCGGTTGGTAAGTCACATGACAGCTGATGGCATCAGCGGAAACTTTTAACCGGTGCTCTCATAGAGCGCACGGTTAACCCATGCTTCGGTGAGGTAACCAGCAGCTTTATTCGCATGCAAGCAAGAAAGGAAACAACTAGAAAATACTTTACGAATTGAATAAATTCCTTTATGTTTCAAAATAAATCAGCATAACTGAACGTTTTATAGCACAGAACTTGCATATAATTGCAGACACTTGTTTTGGGGTTACAAAGAACCAATTTTTCAAATAGTGTGCCAGTGTTTATTCACCAGGCAGTCTCCATATTACGCAAGAAAAAAAACGATCATTTCAAAGTGAAGGCGGTCTTATATTACAAGCATATAAATTGTGCAATTCAGGTGACAATCTAAATGCAAAAATGTGTGGGGTTATACGGCTTCTCCCCTCTCCCCTATATATAAAATTCAGAAATGTTGGAAAAAGTCCAATGTTTATCTTGCCCGTTCGCTCATTAACTATTAAGATATCATATTCACAAACATGGGTATTTGATGTGAATTGGGGTTACTTTAAAATTTATACCCAGGTAAATTGTATATAGCGCGGTACTCTGAGCACTTGCCCTTAAAAATAAATGTGAGAGAATTTTAATTTTACATCCCTTTTCAATACTAAAAAATGATGTACAGAATTTTTCCTGCAAAGCTAAGCTGATAAAGATTCAGAAGCCTTTCATAAATTACTGCTCACAAAATAAATAATTAAAAAGTAATATTGAAAACTTTCTTTTTCTTCAAATTCTAAATTGCTTGAAAATTTTATGAAATTTTTCTGAATTGTTTGGTTTTTAAAATATTTTTTAAACATCTGGTTCCCTGAAATTTGTTTCGTTTTGCGTTTAGTGACACGCACAAAACAGTTTTTACAACTTCATGCTATGCAGTAGGATGTCGCTCTTACGATGTCGCTGCTGCAAAAGTTTGAAAGTTTTTACGATATCCTGCTATATAGTAAGGTATACTCTTACGATATAGTATCCGATATCGAGCTATAACGTTTGAAAGTTTTTACGACATCCTGCTATATAGTAAGGTAATGTTCTAACGATATAGTATCCGATATCGTGCTATAACGTTTACACGATGTGAAAGCCGGGTGAAATTTCTTATTATTTTTTTTTTGAATTTTAACTGGTTTATTTTGAACATTTATTTGATTTTATTCATAAAATAACCCTAGAGCAATGAAATATGACTATTCATGCAATTATGAATAATGTCGTTTCTAGTGATATCGAGATGACGACGCTCTATACAGTAGAAACGATATACGATATCGAGAAGATCAAACGATATATGACGATGAAGCAGCGATGACGCTACGATATCGTGTGCTACTTGGGTACGTGTAGGATATGTGTTAGTGTTCCTCCCGCAAAAAATGATAGTTAGTCCAAACTAGAGTCCCTATATGAAAACGTAGTTTTCAGAGTTGCGACAACGCGGTATCATTTTCCTATTGGTCGAAGACCGCCTGAGGCAGTGTTTCTTCTTCTCCCGTAGGATTAACATGGAGCGTATGACAGTGCTGTGGAAAAACCCAGAATCTGGAAAATTAAAGGTGAGTCCAAGATTTTAATGCTCATATTACTGTTCTACAATGTTCAAATTATACGTATGTAGCTTTACTTGAGTGAGTCCATTCCTATTTCTTTACCTAATGCGTAATTATATCAAGAACATGTGTTCCGGTGTGCTAAAATTCCCTTCTGACACTTTATTTGGGTCTTTTATAGTTAGTTTTCCTGTTAAATCGATTATTCCAATCACAACGTTATTGAAAAACAACACTTTAAGACAAGACAAAAGTTTAAATTGTGTAAATTAAATTTTTTTAACGATAGATCTCTGTTTTCGGTTTGGCGCGATCAATTTCGTGCTTGGCGACGAGTGAAAGTTCTGATTTGTCACGCCTATTATCATATTTATTATCATTCATTTGTATAATAATATTGAAATGTAAAGAGGTAAAACAAACAATGATTTTGCAACAGAAATTGAGAAATAGCTGGAATTCTGTTTTGAGTCTCTAAATTTAGAGTTTTGAATTTGTTTTGTAAAACAAATGCATTAAGGTTTATGCTTGTTTGTCATGTAAAAATATTGTTTTCAATTTAGATTTTTAATAAATTTTTCGGTATTCAATGCAAATCTAAAAAATTCAGGTATACATAATATTAAAGCATATTTTTTCAAACACTCAATTTTTCTTTTTTCATTAAAAATTAAAAGAAAGTCATTGAATTTCTTTCCGTCCCGACCTCCGTCTCGGAAATTTTGTCAAGACGGAAATCCGTCCTGAGACGGAAGGTCTTCTGACCATCGAATTTTTTCACTAATCTGATGGGCTGTCCTAGACACAGGGGGTAAGCCAGGGTCTGATTCTGAATATGCCAACTAGGCCGTGACCTTGGGCTCCCGATATTTGGGGGCCCCCAAATGGATGAAATTACTTTAGTCGAGCGCTAAAAATGTTTCAGCCAATCAGGGACCGATTAAGATATCAAGGGGCCCTAGTCAAAATACTTTATTGGGGCCCCCAGTATTCAAACTTTATTACTTTAGCCATAGGCTGAAACAATTTTAACCATAGACTAAAGTAATTTCAACCATTTTGGGGGCCATGGGCCACATCCTAGTTGGCCTATTCAGTAATTAGGCCCTGCAGTCAATAGGAAAAGTTATAAAGTTTGAATACAGAGGGCCCCAAAAAAGTATTTGGCCTAGGGCCCCTTGACATCTTAATCGGGCCCTGGGGTAAGCCCTACATAAAGGGTTTACAATTGGTGGAGATACTCTGCAGGATGCAAGGTACCCACCCACCTATGTTCATCTGAAACGCTGAGTAAATCTCAAAAAACTGATTGGGCTCCTCTACTATCAAGAATCTACCCAGGGTTCTTCAAGACTGAAAAACAACTGTGAAAAATCTAATTTTTTGAGTGTTTAAAATTAAAGCTCTTGTATTCTAAACAACAAGTTACAGCCACATAGCCTGAGCAACGAGCTACAGCAAAATTGCAATTAATATACAATGCAACATGCTACTTTCCTTAATAGTTGATAAGCAATAACAAAGATTTATTTATTTATGCAAAATGTAAAGTTTTTCGTTGTCTTAAAAAACCAAAATAAATTAGCATATTTGTTTACATTACTTGTTAATAAAAATGTCCCCACCCCCTTCCTGTTTTCTTTTGCTCTCCTAAACGTTTTTTGTCCACCGACCCTGGACATTCTTTCCATCTACGACCCTGTCAAGGAGTACTTTCACACCTCTGGCTATATCTTGGGTTAGACTAGATATTGGCAACAGTTCGACAATGTTATTTCAGTCCTTATTAATAATATCATCGATTAACAATAAAAAGTACAAGAAAAGAAAGAACCCTTTTGGAACATTCTACCGCACTCAAACAGGACTTGCAGGTTTGCAGACTCTGCAAACAAAAATTGCAACTATTTTTTCAGTTGTGTTTGAGTTATGAGAGCTATTTACATTAAAGTGGGTCAAAAAAATTTTTTTTCAAAATGTTAAGGGGCAGGGAATTAAAATGGTGCTAAATGGTCTCTAACTTATATGTGTGAAATTTTATTCCATTCTGATAAGTCTTTTTGCCTCCGGATTGAGTTTTAATTTTGGATTTCCTTACCCAAATAAGATAAGTTCCTTGTAAGAGATTGCAATAATAATAAATTTTACTTCGTTTACAGAAACAAGTGATGAAACTTTCAATTTGCACCTGGTTTAAATTCACACTTAATATTTTAGGTGTTAGAATTTGGTGAATTAGGTCAAACGCTCCCTGCCTACTGTGCAACGTAAACGGGTAAGAGGTGCTAAAAATCTACCTTTTGAAAAGTAGCAGCAATCGTTTGAAATCCTATATGAAAATAACTAAGAAAATAGTCAGAATCATTTTACAAAGCTAGTAAATTATTATTTAACATTTCATCTTGCAAATGCAAAGATATTAACAACTACATTTGTCCGAGGGGGGGGGGGGGCACAAGAGTGAGGGAGAGAAATTGCAGCTTCAGCCTCAAGAAGAAAGAGTAGACAGTTTTAGTGTCATTACTTCATCGTATCTCTTCTATCGGATATAGACAGTGAGAATGAATTCAAGGGACTTTTACAAGCTTGTTGTCTTATTCCTCCTGATCTAGCCGCCAGGCTAGACCAGGTCCACCAGTCCAAAAACCTTCAAAAAGTCAAACACCAGAAGAGGACTAGAATAAATTTCTTCCTTTATAAGGCCCGCGCAGTTCAACAGATGTTCTGGAGAGGCCTCTTGTAAGTTGCATTTGGGACACATCAAATATAATTTTTGCCCTTTATTAAAAGAAAGGCTCTTGATATGACCACTTGCAAGCCTACAAATAGCAGTCTGGGTAGCTCTATCCACCTTGATGTTAAAAGCACCCCCCGGAGCCTGCCTAGTATACCATGAGTGAGTTGGAGGGGTCTTCCACAGGTGCTGATTCAGGGTGGCGACAGGAACAGGAAAAAAAAGTTCCCTGACTTTTACCTGATTTCCCTGATTAAGTTCACCAAATTTCCCTGATTTACGATACCAATGATAATGGTTTCCTTTCTTTGCCCTACTGAAAGGCATTGCATATTAAATAAAATGCAGCGTTTAAAACGGTTTAAGCTGTTAATTAAAATAATTTTTTGAAAAGATGCTCCTTTTTTTGGTAAAAATAGTTATTAAATTATCGACCGAGAAATATTATAGGAAATCTAAAACAAATACTTCACTTCCAGGAACCAGTTAACCTATAAGAATTCTAAGAGAACTTATTAAAATCACTCTTAAAGACATATCTAATCATGATAAAACTAAAAAATTTAAATGGAAATAATCTTGAACTGAACTTTCAAATAGTATAATTGTTACTGCAAGAGTAGCAAGTGATAGTTAAAGTATAGAAGTAATGTAGTTTTACTAACGTAAAAAATACTGCACCGTGTGCAGGTAAACGGCAGTATCTGCAGAAATTAGTTTTCGAGATATTTGATAATCTGAAGTAACAGGGTATAATAACAGGCAAAACAAAGAAACAAAAAAAAGAAAATTAATTTTAGCAATTAAATTAAAAATGCCAAGTGATAACTTTAAAGATTTTTTCAGCATTAATTTAAAAAATAAAAATCCTTTCTTGAAATCGTGATATATTAGTATGCTAATTACTTCAAGACAATAATAAGTAAAAGCAAGGGAGCAAAGTCATTAATGACGGCTTTCTCTTTGCCTGTTGGGTTTATTTTACATAGTATGGAATGCGTGAAGGAAAATTCAAGCTAAGTAAAATAAACAACTTTACAGACACAGAATCAATCTTAAAAAGCTCCTCCTAAGATTGAATACTTTGACCTTGAGGAAAAAAGATGCACAAATATTCAGCACTGTATAATCGTACCTCATTAATTTTACTTTCTTAAAACAAATAATTGGCGAAAAATTCGTAGGGAACCAAAGTACTTCATTTTGCAAGGGAATTTTTTTTTTTTCATTTGATCAATTTTCCCTGATTTTTTGTTATTTTTTCAAAATTCCCTGATATTTCCCTGATTTTTCCCTGAGTGATAAAGTTCCCTGACTTTTCCCTGATCTGTCGCCACCCTGTGATTTGAGTTTTTTGTTTTGGAGCAGATCTCTGTGAAGGTCAAAGTATTACTTGTCACTGGCACTTCAGAGATACCTTCTTTGGCCAAAGTATCTGCAATTTCATTGGCATATATATCAATGTGAGATGGGATCCATTGAAAGAATATCTCGTGCAGTTGGGTAGGCTCTTTAAGAGAAGAAAGGATTGAGACAGAGGTCTTATCACCAAATCCTGACCAGTTACTTAAGTGCTGGATGGCACTGTGGCTATCTGATAAGATCCATATGTCTGCAGAAGAAGTTAAAGGAATGATGGCTTTAAGAGCCACATCAATAGCAATTAGCCCCCTCTGAATACAGAGCAGAAATCAGGATACCTAATCCTAATTTTATTTGCAAAATCAGGAGCCTTTATCAGGACACCGCTAACGCTCATATCAATAAATTTATTACTACTAGATGATAGGTGCTAAGTATCCAACAGGGCTGGAGTAACTATTGTTTCAGCAGTACTTTACCCCACCACTTCAGAGATTATGGAGAAAAACATGCTTGGTCAAAAGCGCAAAAAGCATGAAACACTACTCCGGCAAGAGCCAAATCATAGCAAAATGTCTCATGGTCTACATGGCTAAATCGTGCTAATCGTTTGTGTGTTTCAGTGGAATCTCCTTCTGAAAATTTAATGATTCTTGCAATGTAAGTCGTCAACGTTTATGCTCCAATCTCGTTTGCTACCAAAAGTTACCCTTTATATGCAGATTATGAGCACTATACCACTTTTCAGGGGTGCCTATCCCCCCTAAGGGGAACAGGACCCCCCTAAATATCTAGGAGGCACACCCAAAAAATGAGAAAAATACCCTTCAACCCCCCTAAAAATTTCAATGTCGGTCTGCGCCATTGAAATTTAGTGGCACACCTGCCTCTATTCTTGTAATGCTCTATCCACTGCATTATTTTACACTGGTGTGCAAAAAATAAGGATGAAGTCGAAAACTTAACATATCAGCTGAACGAAGAGGCAGAGCGGACAGAAAGACCAATCAGAAGATCAAGTAAGGTGATGTACGGTAGCACATGGGCAGATATGCAGGCAGACGTAATGGGGGAGTGTCTGAGTAGTATAAAGCATGTTGTCGGTGTAAGATCAGTATTTCTGGCAAAGAGATTGCACGCCGTATAGCAGTTAAAATCACACCGAGTTGCTGCTTCAGCGAGAAATGTCGAATAATCAATCTGTTAGATGACATCTGGATGCTTTTACCCGAGGTTGAATCTTTGGGAAGTTGGAGGAAGGCCGCAGTGTGACAAGTGTGGCTGCAGAGTTCGGAATTGTGCTCGCAGCATTGTTTCACGACTTTGGAGACAATTTCAAACTACAGGAACAGCTATCCGGGGGTTCAGTAGTGGTCGTCCACGAGGAACCACACCCGCAAATAACCGGTATATTGTCTTACAGGCCAGGCCAGAAGAAACAGGCGGCAGACAGCGGGAGAAATCGCTAGACACACGACACTGGCGACTGGACGACCGATATCCCGTTTCACCGTGGCCAGAAGACTGCACGGTGGTGGTCTGTTTGCACGACGCCCTTTACGGTGTGTACCTCTAATGCCGGCCCATCGGAGAAGGCGTTCTCTGTGGTGCCTGGGGAACACCGGAATTGGAGAGACAATGAATGGGGACGAGTACTTTTTACAGATGAGAGCAGATTCAGTCTGAGTAGCGATTCTCATCGCATACTCATCTGGAGAGAGCGGGGAAGCCGCAATCATCCCTCGAACATCATTGAAAGGGACAGGTATGGAGGTCGCGGTGTTCTCGTTTGGGTAGGCATCATGCTTGGTAGTCGTACAGACCTTCACATTTTCGACGCAGGTTCAGTCAACGGGACCCGTTATTGTAACGAAATTCTTCTTCCATATGTGCGTCTTTTTAGAGGCGCTATGGATCCGCAGTTCCTTTTCATGGACGACAATGCACCATGTCATCGCACAGTAACTGCCTAACAGCTCTTAGAGAGTGAGGATATTGAACGTATGGATTGGCCGGCACGATCTCCGGATCTCAATCCCGTCGAGCATGTATGGGATTTTCTAGGCACCCGCTTGGCAGCTCGTACCTTACCACCAGTAACGATTCGGGAGCTTCGATTGGCGCTGCAAGACGAATGGACAGCAATGCCTCAATAACTCATTGACACCCTCATTCTCAGCATGGGCAGACGCTGTGAAACCTGCCTAGCAGTCGGGAGAGATCATATCCCCTACTAAAGATCGGATGTTTCTTGCTGGACACCCATCACAGGGATGTTTCGGCCTTCAGTCGCATTGCGCTCCATGCTACTTTTTCAATAAAGCTTCTTTTTATCCCTCTGATTTCTCTTTTAGTAAGTGTTGCTTACATTACACATGTCCTTACGTATTGGGGATCTTACGGTATTAAATGTGTTGATTTGGAAAGCTTTTGTACAAAGTTATATTGAAAAAACCGTCTCATCCTTAATTTTTGCACACCAGTGTAATTCTCAATTGCCTAGCAGAAGACTATTATCCTGATAATAACTAGCTCATAAAAGTGATTCCAGTAAATAAAACATGTTTAATTTTCAAATATGGCTGCACGAGTTCCTATAACTGAGTGTCAGTGGTGCACACAAGGAATTTTACAAGGGGAGGGTTCAAGGTCAAAAGCCTCATTCTCATATCATATCCCAATACGCCGTCAAACATAGACTTTGATTTTATCAATTCCCAAGAACCAAAAACAAAAAAAAACTATTGAATAAATAATTTGCATTATTTTATGACATATACTTAAATAAATAACCATAAAGCAAAATAATTTATGCTGTTGCTATTTCCATAATTAAAAATGGAATCCAGTTCATAGAATCTTACTTTAATCTGTAATTACAAAACTAAAAACATGGTTATTACAGTGTGTTCATTTATAATCACCATTCTGCTTCTTATAGGCAGTTTGTTAAAAGGAAAAGTACACAATATTTTTAAAAATCTTTTAACATGAGAATTTTATTTTTTTACTTATTAAAACTATTGCTACCTTTTGTTTGAAATTATTCTGTGTACAAAATACATAGAATCGTGATCAATTGGCAAAAAAACAGATCTATGAGAGAGGTCCAGACCCCTTCCTTGTGTGCGCCACTGATGAGTGTTCACAGGTGCCACTGATGAGTGTTCACAGGTAAAACTATTTGATTAAGTGAATGAAATAATAATTTACAAAACGCACTTCATTAGTGAATTTTAAAAATGAGTTACTGTACAATTGACAAATTACTTCATAAAAATAGTTTTAATGTTTACAATAAATAGGAATAATTATGCTCAAGTATCTACCTTGTAAAAGAAACACCTTGTGAAATGAAATTGCATATTATGTAGAACTAGTGACATGTGCTCTTCTCAAGACATTACACTTTTGTTCTTTTGTTATTTCATTAGAAATTACATTCTACTATGGACGAAAACAATATTAAAATCTTTCTTGATGTTATAACAAGTATGTATTTTAATGTACTTTTTGTGGGAAACAAGGACAAATTTAATAAAAAATTTTTTGATTGTCACGAATAATAAATTTAATAGAGAGAGCATAAAAAATTTATGTGGCTTTAATTTACTCAATAACCATTCTTTTACAACTTAATTTAAATAGTAATATAATACATGAGTGCTATCACATAAATAAAACCAACGCAGCTGCACGGAAAGTAGAAATATGGGATGCAAATTTGATCATTATAACAAAATTAACAAAAAAGCTCATTGATTTCCTAGATGTTCATAATATTGCTTTTATAAACGTATGGACTACAAATATATATATTTTTTAAAGATCATCCCAGAATCTTGTATGCTACAGCACAGGTGCAAATCGTCCTTTCTAGGTTTACTTTATTACATAACTTGTGCTATAATGCTTTACACAATATAACACAAGATAGATTGTTACAGTGAAATATTTACAAAAATGTGATGGCAATTATCAGATTTAAAAAAAAAAAAAAAAAAAAAATCAAAATATCTAAATCCAGAGTCAAAAATGAGACTTGAATGGTGTTCTATTTATAAAACATGAAATGTCTGACAGGATTCAACTGCTTTGTACACACAAACATATATATAAATCGCAAAAATAATTTAAACGTGATGGTTGGATAAAAAAATTGTAAAAGGATTTTAATTTTAAAAGGAATTATTTAAAAATGCATATTTTTTAACAGAATTAAGAAATGTTATAGAAATTATTTTGAAGACTCATAAATTAAACATTTAAAATGCATTTTCCCATGAAATATATAGGTATGGAGGAAACACACACAATGAAAAAAAAAGAGAGAAAGAGAAACACTAAAAAAATTTCCCATGGAAAATTCATAAAATCTTATATTAATCTAAAATTAGCAGGAAAATTTACAACAAAAAGTAAGCAAGGTTGTTACATATTTATACCATATTTGTGTCATTGCATCAGCTATTTTCATATATATACTTATGTATAATTTATATATCTTTCCAAATTACCATTTGTGATTTCAAAATTTACATTTTTTTACATTGAAATACACCCTCAACTCTCCAAGAGGCGTTACAAAATAATGGGTTCGAAAAAAAAAAAATGATAGCATTTTGAAATAACTACATATTTAGTGCTAGTCTATATACAGTGATGGGCTACATCTGTCGCCCCCACACAACATATAGAAGTAAACTATCGTGTGCCAGGCAAAAATGGTATTAACAAAACAAGAATCTGTACACAAATTGGAAGTCAAAAGTTAGTACTGCAATTGAACACTACTTCGAAAATTTGAACCACAAATCAGGGTATGTCCTTGTAAGTTGTCAGAGCAACCATAAGAGCGACACCTCCAGAATTTTCAGAACAGCAGGCGACTGTACATTAAAAAAAACAGTACTATAGACACCAGTCTGCTTCCAAAACAAATCTTGACACTGGCACACGTCTGAGATATTTTCTGCTTAAAAGGAAGTGTTCATCACACACTTGACTTTAAGAATAATTAGAGTTTGAGGTCATTAGCAATTTTGGAGGCAATATTCTTAAAGCCTATAGATGTTCCAGATATGCGCTTGAAACGCACACCATTAAGTGACAGTCGAGGCAGCTTACAAACTTCAATTTCCCACTGAACTAAGGAGTCTGTGTTTGGATCCCCGTGAACACACAAGAGTAAAAATTTCTCTCTCTGTTCATAATCACAGTTGTTTTTATCTAATACTTTGCGGATTTCTTGCATTATCTCATTAGGATCTCGAGATGACGTAGTTTTCATACTCCAAGTAAACCTTAAGGATCTTGGCTTTACTTGATCATCATTCATAGTCCTGAAATAACAACCAGAAGTTACTCAACATTACTAAAAATACCATGACTGAGACAGTTTACATCATACTCCCTCCCCTACACATAAATACATAAGATTTAAACCTCTACAACATTAAAAGATTTTCTTAGTGCTCTTAAAAATTTAAAACAGATTACAATTTCAGAAAGCATAATGAAAAATATTCAAGAATGGTTCACCAAAATTATTTGGACTTTTCATGGCTAGCAGAAAAAAATCCACAAAAAGCATTGAAAATTATATCTAGAAACATTTGTAAGCTTATGCTGAACTTAATTTAAAAACTTTCATCATTTAAAGCAGATGTTCTTAACCTTTCAAGCTCTGCGCCCCCCTCTGAACCCTGACATGAGGTCGTTTACCGTATGTGGTTAATAAATTCGGGAGGTCCCCCCTCCTACATGGTAAATACAAGCAGTGACGTAATTTAGGACCCAGGTAAGATTGGCGTGCACATCAGTCACTTTCCTAACATTAATGACAGAGATGACACTTTTTCAATGTTCATATGTGACCAAAAAATTGAACAAGACATTGTTTTATTTTATCTGATATACCCTAATGCTCCTCTTCTGCATCCCTCTAGCAGAGGCATGCTCCACAGGTTGCGAACTGCCGATTTAAAGGTATACAAACAATTTAACATTCGATGAGCTCTGCCAGGTGCATCAATCTGCCGTCACATTTTGCATGCAGTATTATAAATACATGATACACACTATTTCAATATACCCAAATAAAAACAATATTCAAAGGAAATACAGGCCATTTCACTTTATAACGTTAAGAGAGATAAGACATAACTATACATATTTTTTACATATACATAAATATTTGCAGTTTTTTACTCAATAAATTTTAATTTTTAGATCAAAACTGCAATGAAAATTTTACCAGTTTAAAAGCTCAAAATTAAAAGTCTTGCTGCAAAAAATTTCAAGCAGGTAAAAAAAAAGCATCTGCAATGGCCCGAGATCACATCATACATTTCGATTTCAGAGATTTATCAACTGAAATATTAAAAATCACTTAAAAGAAAAATTCTGAACTTTTCCAGAATAATCTAGGAGTTGTACGGTGCATCTACATATCTCGGAACCACTCCGATGAATCCGGAGCTGTTGACATGTCTGGGAATATGATCAAGGAAATCTAGATGTGTTCTAGCACTTTTAGAGCTGAAATTACACTGTACCTTGCGCATAATTATGCTGAAAATAAAAATAGGACATTTCATAGGCCTTGAGCTAAAAAAATAGGCTCTAAACTTGTATTTGTCAATAGACAAATGTCACTAGCACAGTAAAATATAAGCTACATTATTATTTTACTGCAGAAGATCTACAGTTAAATACAACAAACAATTATATCACAATTCCCAATTGCATTAAAACTGAAAATGAATGCATGGAAATTATTTTAAAACTACGAGTATTTTACGTTTATTAAATTAATATGATAACAACCATTTTCAATTTTAAAGTATTTCTTCTACCTAAAATAGACTCTTGTACAGATGTTACATTTAAGCATCAAAGGCATCATGTTCAGGCACAGATAAGGATCTATTACATTTGTCATTGAAGCATAAAAAAGTACATTACAAGTACATTTGAATTTTTATGTAACACATATATACAAACATTTTACAAACAGTAGTAAATATTTACACTCATAAATAAAACAGATAGTTTATACAATTCAATATAATACAATGGAAACCCTTTTTACATAATACTTAAAAAAACAATTTCTTTTAATTACGCTTATGCATTAATCACATAAACTCTGATTTGAAAAAAACTTGCCACATATTTTTTTACATTTTTAAAACAGTAAAAATTCAGATCAGATGAAAATAACAAATAGAAAAATGGAGAAGTGTTTATATACACGAGTTGGAAATCTAAGTGAAAATAATTAGGAGGTTACAATTATACGCATCTTATTTATAAAAACAAAATCAAGTTAAAAAATATGCATTCATAGTTATAACCATAACTAAGTTCAATACAAATTTTGAAAGTTAATTTCCACTAATCCTTCCGTGGTAAAATAATATTAAATATATGAAAGTATGCTACATATTTTTTTTTTCTTTTCAAAACATACAAATGGACCCAACTTAAAGATACATTTCATTGGGAGGAGGGGTGAGGGAAAATTACAAATATAATTTAAGTTTTACCTTAAAATATCAATAAAGTTCTAATTGATGTAAATGAAATAAAATTCTATAAGACATACATTTTTACCAGAATTATATGGTTAATTAAGTTTATGAGTTAATAATGGTTATGAGGGAAAAACACATGCACAAACTAATAAAAAAATTTTGAAAGCAAAAGTAATCAGACAATTAATAAATTCAAAATTCTTTATTGAAATATAAATAAATTCCTATACAAATTCATGTTTCAATTTTTTTTAAACAACAATTCTATAACTTGAATACAAAAGCTCATAACAACAAGTAACAAAATGTTCAAATCAGAAAATTATATAAAAACACTATACAACAGTTAATGGATGATCACAATCATATGATACAGAAAAAGGCACAATGCAGCTTTTGGCACTCTAGTTTTTTTTTTCTTATTAATTTTACAGTGCTACTGGCAAGAAAATTTTACTACTGTTAAAGAGTAAAAGGCTAAGTGGAGTACTTGAACAACGGAAGGAAAACAAGTAAATAATTGGAATGTCATTAAAATATTTTTTACTCGGTTAAAATGAATGTAAAATCTGAAATAGTCAAGAAACACCTCTTATTCACATTGCATTTGGTTAAAAATATATCCATTCATATAACACTGCACAGAGCAGCTTATATGAGCAATACACTTGTATTGAAAGTTGTTATTCAAGACCTTACAACAATGACAATCAGGGCAACTTTGTAAGCAGTATTTTTTAGGACACTAAACAGACCCCCCCCCCCACTCCCCAGCAAACACACACACACAAAGTGAATTAAAAGACCTTTAGCTACTTTTTCATATCTGATTACCAAACACAATTTTGATAAAATTCCAAAAAATCATTACAACACATTACAGGAAAAAAAAAAATACAGGCCAAATTACAACTCATTTTTAGTTATTTACAAAACAAACCATTTTCCCCCTTATTTTTTGTCATATGAAACCTTTAAACTTAGCAAAAGAAATTTTAATTACAAATAGACAAATGAATAGCATAACATTTGATTACTAATAAGTCAAACATAAAACGAACAACATCAACAAATATTTGAAAAAAAAAAAAATACTCATTCATAACCCATTTTTAGCCATGTACTCATTTGAGTGTCACATATTGTGCTTATTATTTTGTTTTTTTAAAGATAAATATGCTGAAACCATTCAATAACAATTTATAACTGAAATGCAAAATTATAAAACAAACATATAAGTCTATATTTGCAGTTGTGTATTTGGAGCATTCAAATTGATAGAAAAACCAAAGAATAAACATTAGGACTTAAAACACTCGTTTAAGATACAATGCTTACTTTGGTTAATTTATGTTTGAATTTAACTATGCAATACTTTGAAAAAGCTTAGAAATTGAAAGGTGGTCTTCTCCACTAAAAAGAGAATATCAAGTAGAAAATTGAAATGCATTTTTTAAAACTACGTTCACATAAGATACCCTCACCAAACATTTATACTAGAGCACCATATGTTGGTGGGATCTTTTGATAGCATAAAATGTTACAAAATAATCCACTGTCTTAAGAATTTCATAAAAATCAATTAAAATATTTTAAATGTTAAACAATCTATAAAAGTTAAAAATGAAAATGAATTAAAAAAAAATAATGAATAAAACTATGATTTCTTGAACAAATGATTTAAAATATTAAAACATTTCTGTTTAAAGAGAGAATGTCAAGAGGAAAATAACAGGACTAAAAGTAAGGGGCAGTTGCCCCTCCTTAGAGGAGAACCTCGAATCCCCATATTCCTCCCTAATGTCCCCAAATATAATATAAAATAGCATTTTTCAGACCAAAATTTTTTGAAGGATAGTCGTTTAACCGCCTTCCATCCTCAGCCAACCAAAAATAGAAAAGGAATTTTTTTTTTCCCCGTGATTTTTTGATTGTAACCTCTTCTCCTTTCTCTGATGTAACATTGCCAAAGGTAACTTTAAAATATTAAATTTTCAATATAAGAGAAATTCTGAATATCAGACTCTTTTCCCTAACACCATCAAAGATAGCTCAAAATTGATTTTGGAGCCTCAATGTCAGAAAATTTTAAAGCAGAGCCATTATTCCCTTTCTCTCCCAATAATGTAACTAAACAGAGACAAAAGAAGGGCCTTTAATTTTGAAAAAAAAAAAAAAAAAAAAAAAAAATCTGGGGGAAAACCCGTATTTCCCCTCTGCAAACATCTCAACATACAGCTTAAAATTGCATTTCTAAAAAAACATTGGTAAATTTTTCTGGATCCTGCCTTCCGACTATTATTCTAATAATCAAAGCTCCCCTAAAATTTGTTCTTAGAGCTTCAATTCCAAAAAATTTCCCCATAAACAGGCCTTTAATCTTCCCATTCCCTTAACATCACTAATCACAGAAATAAGGCTAAAATTACGTTTTGAAAATTTTAGTTTCGAGAAAATGACCAAAATGACCAAAGAGAAGCTCATTTGACACCACCAAAGGTAAACTAAAATAGAAAAGTAAGAAATAACAATGCCAAAAAGCACAAATTGCAGATCACTGCAGACACGTGTTTTGGGGTTACAAGAAATGCCTTTTTTCAACGCAAATAGTAATGAGCTTATGGATGAAAAGACATCCAAAATAGACTTCAATTTTGAAAACTTATTGCATAGCTGCCAACACGTCAGCTTAAAAAATCTTACAATGTATGAGGTGGCTATATTTCTACCCTTTTTTGACCATCATAAAGCAAAGTATTAAAAGTTAAAGTATTATAATATATTCAAAGCTTTACCTTGACTTGATCTGTGCTTTTATAAGCAAAAAAAAAAAAAAAAAAAATTTAAACATAAGTAAATAAATAAAATTTTATTTCTTTGAACTTAAACTTTTGACTTTGAAGCGTTCAAAAATTATTTATCAAAAACTTGTTTAAAACAATAGTTTTTCTGCAAAAGTGTTGGAAGTAAAAGAAAACTTCAACCGTTAGCAATTTATCGTAAAATTAAAACCAAAAACCTAAAAATTGTACAAATCTGCCATAAGACCGTACAATCGTACAAAACTTCTGAAAATCTTACAATGTATGGCTAAATCATACAAGTTGGCAGCTATGTTATTGGGAAGAGAACTCATTTCCTTAAATATATTAAAACTGCCAAAAAATAATAAAACAAAAAGGTAGAGGTGGAATCAGACCCCCCCCCCCCCCCCAATTATCTCTAACACTACCAAAGACTGACAAAAACTATTAATAAGACTTCAATTTGAAAAAAAAATCCAGGATGGTGACCCCTCTCATCTTTCTTCTGATGCTGGCAAAGATCCTCCAATTGCTTTCAGGACTTGAAACTTTTTGTACCTCTCTTTCCTTGAAAGCAATAAATTATAAAATTGATAGTTTCTGGGCATCAAACTTTTCTTACATTTTATGAATCCATCCTTTTGAAAAAACTTCACACTCAAAACAGGAACTTGAAAGAAGATAGAAAAGGGAATTAAGTCTTTTCCCACTAGTGGGGGGAGGGGGTCCGCTAAAAATGACTATCTTGTTGCACCTCTGCTTGTCCTTACCCTAACGGAAATCCTGGCTTGAAAATCATGGATAACTCACAGCCATTAAATGTATCAAATGTGTTAAGTGGGACAGATTAAACGATAAATCATTCTAATTAAGGAAAATTCTTACTTCCTCTAAACTAAAAGTTTTATCAATATGTTATGATAACTAAGTCAAATATTTTAACCTCCCAACTTATAAAATATTGATGATTTCACAGTTGAATTTGCTTAAAAAAGGTAGCTTTAACTACAAAAGAATTTTATATTTATATTATATCTATATTACATAAAAAAAATCTAACCATTAAAATATATATTTATTGAATTAACTTTAATACATCTTTAAAGATCAACTTCAGAGGGAAAATTAAATCAGTTCTTTTCTGGACACTATGTCAATACACCAAAATAGCTGGATTTATTAACTAGGAATAAAGTATTCTATGAAATTAAACACATAATGCATTGATAAGAGATTTTGCTGAAGTAAAAAAAAAGCAATTTCAAAACAGTTAATCAAAAATTTGTTCTGAAGCAAACTTGGAATGAGCAAAACTTAGTGTAGAATACCTAACTATTTTGATTCATTGCATCAAATATGTTCCTTATCAAGTCTAAGAAAAACTTTTCAGCTAAATGAGCACAGATCAATTCTATTTACAAATGATGTTGTTTCTGAAAAATTCAGATACATGATACAAAAGTTCAGTTAAAAAAAATACTTACTGCATTTTTCCTGATGGTTTAAAAGTTCTTAAACATAAATTACTGGAAGGAAAGCTGCAAAATGCTGAGACATTTATTATTAACAGCTAACTAGAAAATTGCCCGTCAAGATATGAGGGGGGAAAATTGCTTCTACATTTGGACAAAGCAATTGCCTGATTGGCGATATTTTGATTGTTGAAATTTTAACCCTAACTCCAGTAGATAGCTTTCATTCTTGACCACTTTTTGGTTTTTTCATTCTCCTAAAATTACAGTTTTACCAGTAAAACAGTAAACCAATTCTCACGCCTGACCAAACACATAAAAAAAATGAGATATTTTGTGCCAAGCAAGTGAGAAGAAAACATCAATTACATTAAAACCTCTCCAAGCGGCCACCTCTACGTTTGGTGAAAATCTGGTCGCTCATAAAGGTTTTCATTATTCAATGCTAACTATACTACTAATGATAGCATAATTCAACACTTTTTAATATTTTTTTAAAGAAAGTAAAGAAAAGGAAATGTTTTATTCCATGATTTCTCCTTTTTAGAAATAGGATTTAATTTGTATTCATGTACAATTTTAGAGAAACTATTTTTCTTTTTCAAAATGATTTTTAACTTGTTGAAACAAATCCCAAATCGAGTCATTAGCTATAGCTTTTTAATTTCTGATGATATCACAAAATTTATTTATTGCAACTAATATTAAAATCTTTACCATTGAATTTCAAAATCCTACCGCAAAGTTTTTTTTTCTTTACAATCATTAATCAATGAGTAAAAATTTAAATTTTCTCCAAAAGCTAAAAATTGTTTCCTTCTGGGAAAAAATATCAGTCCTCATAGATTACATAGCAGCCAATTGGTGAGGCACTAGTTTACATCTACACGTGTCTATATCTCAAAATACCCCCTCCCCCCCCCCACACACACTGCCAAAACCAGGCACCACAAAAAAATAAGCAGGTTTCTAAACAAAAGCATTCAGGTCAAAAAGAAATGAAAGAGAAGACAACAGTCTATTTTGAAGCCCAGATTGGCGACTACCCTGGCGCTCAGAAAGGTTTTAGTGGCCATTCTTAAGGGTTGATTTAACATTACAAGGATACAACGAAAACTCCCTGGCGTGGGAAATTGGCCACTAACATGCGCATATATAAGGGAGGGGCGGAGGGACCCTTTCTGCTCAGTTTTCTTCGGTTGTTTTTACTATGTTAACGGGGTCCTTACCAAAGAAAAAAAGGAGATTAATACGTTAACTGTAAATAAAGAAGATTGAGGAAGGACCCCTCTGCCCCCCACCCATCATCATGAATTTCAAGCACACAGTAGCAAGCGCCTTAAAATGGGCTTTGTTATAATGACTATTATTTCTAAGTGTAGTTTTGCAACATTCCAAGAATGAGCAATTTATGTTTCAAAATTCTGGTGTCAGAAATTTGTCTATTTTTGCTTCAAAATGAACAGAATCTTTTACCAAAACTATAATGCGTGCAATTTTACATAATATTTTTCTCTTATTAGACTGAAAATTCAGTGATCCAGGGTATTATTGGCAAGATAAAAAAAGAAATGTGTAGTTTTCTCTCAAAAGTAATGGTAGGCGAGAAAAAGGAATGAGTAAAACCAGGGGCCAATCCAGGATTTTTTTTATCACTACTTATTTCTGTGAAAGTTTTTTTTTTTTTTAATCAGCATCAATTTTGTGATTTTTAAAAGGCAAACTCTAATTTTTGTTATAGAAAATTAGAGCAACTTAAACTTGTGTTTGAAAAGTGCAAATATCATCCACTATTATTTCGAACAGATTTTTTTTTTTAGGGGGGGGGGGGGAGGGGGGTGGCTAAAAACCTAAGAAGTAGGGAAAATACCATTGTATCTCAACTCAATAAATAGGCTTTATACAATTCAGGAAATTATCAGAAAAGCAGTCCCCAAAACTGATGCTAAAATATTGCATTAATGCAATTTGGTGAAAAACAGCTAAAAATGAGTTAAAATAATACAAAAAAGTTCTGACCTAATCGATTGTTCATATAAATCAACTTAGCATTTTATTTTATGAGAAAACTGTCTCTTAAACAGAAAAACCCCATTTCTGTTTCAAAATGCATATTTTTGTGTAACTTATGATTTTTAAATTTTGTTTTGAGACTGTGCCTGTTTTTAAAGTTAATTTTGGGAAGCTGCTGATTTTATTACTTGATTTTTATTAAAGTTCCGGTTTAAAAAAAAAAAAAGATTTTTGTGAAGGTACAGAAAAACAATAGTAAAATAAGCCAGTATTGGACCTTGGTAAAACCAATCTAACAATTTCAAAGCTCCAAAAAATAAGAATTTCACTATTTCAGCCTTTATAAAAATATTTAACAACATAAAATCAAGGATGATATAAAACAATTTGAAATAATTAAAATTCTCATGCACATGACTTCAGCTGAGGCATTTCTATGCTCCATATGAAATTAGTCAACAATTTATGAACAAGTCCATTAGCTTGATTTCTATTGAACAATGCATTAATAATGAATATTTTTACATATGTACAAAAGTTCTGGATTCAGGGAAAATTACCTTTTGCTGAACTTGAAGGAAAGCTTGCTGAAGAAAGACTGCCTACCTCCATGGTTCATAGAGGACATATCTTGTGAATTAAGAGGCACCATACCCTGGGGCCCATTACAAGCATTGACATGACGTCTCTCCCGCGTCTGTCCACTGTGAAAAGTACTCCTGTTAGCAGTGCCGCGAGGAAATGCCCTGCTGACAGCTGGCAGTGGAGACAGGGCGGCAGGCTGCTTTGCAATGGCCGCAGTGCTAGGAGTAGCATAAGACAAGAATTAATTTAAAAGATCTTTATGAACACTTTTACTTTGACATCACAATGAAACACTTTACACAATTTTTTTGTTGGACTTTTTTTTAGAAAATGTAAGACATTAATGTAAAAAAAAAGCCTTTCTTTAAGAAAGAAATGCAGGATTAAGAGAGAGAGAGAGAGAGAAAGACGGATTCAAACTGCTGATTTGGTGACTGACAATTTAAAAAGTGACAGTTTCAAAACAGAATGATTTAATACTTGCACCTAGTGCAGTATTTCAGCTGATTATAATTTTAAACAAAATATTTTGAGCCCATTCTTGTTTGGAATCTAATTCCACAAGTCTGGTGGTTTTGTGCTATAATGCATTCAGGGAGACTCGATAGCTGAAGTAAACATAGAGGGTTGCTGTTTGGCACCAAAATTCATGAATAACTTATTGGATTGGCGATTCCTCTCGGGAGCATTTCAATTATCCGATTGCCGCTGTTTCATCCATCCAATCACCAATCAGACAACGGTGTTGCCAAGTGTCATGCTGTTGCAGGGGTGGAAAATCAAATTCATTTCTGTACAAGCTTTGTATCAGCAAAAATGTCAAGTTTGTATCAGAAGAAACAGTTTTGTATCAGTAAAAATAAATTTTTGCACCAAAATGATCAGTTTTGTATCAGGTAAACTCAATTTTGAAACAGAATCTTTCATTTTGCACAAGATCACTACACACTTTGAAGCAAATACAAAACGTTTGTGACAAAAAAGTACATAAAAAATTTTTAAAACCCAATTTAGTAGCAATATTACATTCTAAAAAAGGTGTGTAAAACCTACTTTTGGTAAATGTACGATAAATTGTAATACATACCTAACTATTATCTTAATTTATTTGCATCATAGCATTTGTTGATTCCAAAAGATTTAAGAAAGAATCATATTAAACATGCATTAAGAGTTCTGTTTGGAATAAAGAGACCCCTTTCACGAAAACAACCGTTTCAAACTGGGTTTTAAACTAACTTATGCTAATTTGCAGAGCTATAGGGGCTAAGGGGCTCCTGAGCATTGCAAAATGGCAGTTTTAAATATTTGAAAAGCCACTTTGAAATTCATGATCTCTAGTAATATATTTTGCTCTTTAGGTAAAAACTTGAACTGAGTTGAAACTATGATTTTCCGTTAAAATAGAAACTCATAGATTATGCTGTTCTAATTAATTGAGAAAGTTGAAACAAGCTTTATTTGATGCAGAAAGAAAATCCTTTTCTAACGGCATAAAATGTTTAAAGGTGAGGGAAATCTTTCATCCCTTTACAGGGTTCATACTTTTTTCAAAAAATGAAAATTAAGGCTCTTTTACAAACTCTTAAAAATGTTTAAGGACTCAAGGAAGTAATTAAATAACTTTAGGTAAGGTCAGTTGGGGTAAGTGCGGTCTTGGGGTAAGTGCGGTCTTGGGACAAGTGCGGCTTAGGTTAATAATCAGAAACCGGGAATATCTGCAAGGCTGTTGTCATCTGGGTAGCTTGGTAAACGTTATTACTTTGCACTGCGTGCGTTAGATTGCGCTACTTGAATGGTAACTCTACTCCTTCCCTGATTTCCTAACTTTTCTCATTCCCACTACAGTGCCATGTTCTTATAGTTCGAGAAATCGTTTCTTCTGTTGTTGTTCTCATTTTTTCGTGCTTCCAAAACGTAAGTACAACTATTTCATGTCTGCTTTTCGTATTTTTGAAGCTGAGATTTATTATTTTTTACTTTCAAATCAATTAATTTTAGGACTGCACTTGCCCCAGAAAATTATACGACTGGGAAAGTGCGGCCCGAAAAAAAGGGGCAAGTGCAGCCTCGCATTTTTTGGGGCTGCACTTTCCTATTAATCTGGCAATGTTATTTTATGACAGATATAATTTGTTCGCAATGATTTAATGAAGCAATGTTATTAATTTGTTATTTTTCCAAAATTACGAGGAGGAAGAAAGTGACGATAATGAAAATGAGTTTAAGGGAAGATTTACATGATGAAATGACAGTCGAAGAAATGATTGCCACAGAGCAAAAACAGCAAGATATCATTCAGTGGGGAAGGCATCCAACCGAGAGAAAGGTAGGCGACTGGGTTCTTGTGAGATTTTCTACAAAAAAGATGACTAAACATTTTGTAGGACAAATTACTAATATAAATGATAATTTCCCTGAAATTAAATTTTTAAAGTCAAAAGCGGCTGGAAATTATAGCACTGTGTTTAGTTATCCTTCAAGAGACGACGTTAGCGAGATCCAAGACGACGACATTGCATTAATCCTTCCAAATCCCTCTTCAGATCGTAGAGGAAATTTGATATTCCAAGTAACGTTCAGGGGTCTGGCCAGAGGATATTTGGGTCCGTTAACGGACCCTTCACAAAAATCCGATCAACCAAAACGGACCTTTCACAAAATCCCGATCAAACAAAACGGACCCTTCACAAAATTCTGATAAACTAGATCGGATCTGTCACAAATTGTTTATTGAAAGAGCAAATCTGAAAGCAAAATAACGCATATTTCTGTGTATAAACCGCATATTTCTGTGTGTAAACCGATAATTTTTGGAACCTTTTTTTAAGTCAAATTAGAGGGATCAGCTTATACAAAATCGACTAATTTTGAAAAAAAAGAAAAAGAAAAAATCGGCACTCTTGGCACTCTTGTGATGCTCCGATGCTCCTGCAAGCAATAAATAATTGCTACTGCAAAATAAATATAATGGTTGTTTGTTTTATCACAGCTAATTAGCAGCAGTGTTGTTGTAAACTTTTCTGAAAAGGCATTGGTAAGCACTTTTCTCCGCTCATGATTTAATAAACAATAATAATGTATATCTGCGAAATGAACTTAGAACTGCAAAGGGATAGTAAGGGTGAGGAAAAAATATGATCGCTTCAGATAGGGTTACCAACTTCAAAACTATCACCACTTAGCGTCTGGTGTTGAACCTTTAATAATGAGATTAGAAAATATTCTCATCATTTTGTCCACTTGTCAATATTTGCGTTTTTACGGTGCGGTGCGATTTTTAATTGTCATTTTGGGAGAAAATTATATGGGTTTTGATTTTTCGATGCTAACAAGGATGATTAACTTTAAGTAAACTCTTTTAATTACCGTTTTTTTTTTCTTTAGATGTCTACATTTTGAAAAATGCAATCTTTTAACATCCGATATGAGAATCATATTTTGTTCTTTTTTCAAGCTAACTTCGCTTTATTAAGATTCAAATAAATGAAAAGTCTCTTTACTTCTGTTAGAACTCTCATTTCAAGTTTTTAAAGCAAAATTCCATTTTCTGTTATGAGTCAAAAATTAAAATGCTGAATAGATGGTTTATTTTATTTTATTATTTTTTTTTTTGGGGGGGGGGTCAACTGTGTTCACAGATACTAATGATATGTTATCATAGGACTCTAAAATGCAATTTAAAAATAATTTTATCAAAAATATTTCTTTTACAAGCCGTTTTTATACTTTTGATGCCTTCACTTTGAGAATTGCGATCTCTTTGCATCCGCTATGGGAATCCAATTTTTCGAATTTTTGATGATTATTACGCTTTGTTAAGAGGTAAACAATTGAAATATCTTTTTATTTTTGTTAACATCACGGAATTTATAAGTTTGAAACGAAATTCTGTGCTTTTTAAGAGTGTCTTGGGTCAAAAAGTTGAATGCTGAACCCTATTCTGAATTTTGCTTTATTTATTTATATTTTTTTTACAATTATTATAACTTTAAGTTTAATTGATGCAGTTTGTACCATCTCTAAATTCTAAAATTTCGTTTTATTTATTTATTTTTTTTTTGCGAAATTTTTTGATTTTTCACAAAATTAATTCATTTTTCACAAAATTATTTGATTTTTCACAAAAAACGGACCCTGTGAAAAATCCTGGACAGACCCCTGACGTTTTCAGAATATAATAAAAATTTATTTGTTAATTACTATACTTATTTATTGTTAATTACTATACTAAGTGTACTTATACAAAAAATATGTTCAAGTTCGCCAAAGACATGTTACCTTTTGTCAGTTGTATAGTTACCTTTTGTATTATTAAGTTAATATTTTATAAGTTCGTTGATATTCAAGTTTTAAAGATTATTCCTTGGTATGCAAGTTTTGTTTTTTTTAAAGCTTATTAGCATAATAAAAGTTATCTTTCATGTTTAATTTAAAATAAAAACTTCATAATTTTGTTCAATAATCCATTGTTCCTTGAACATTCTTCATTTTACATTGACAGGTTTCGTTAGGAAAAAGTGTAATAACTTCCCAATGAATAGGTGAAAATAAAAATAAAAAAATCATTTTTAATCAGGAAAAAATACTCTATTGATTGCACTTGTCCCTTATTTTCTCAAACGGTTTTTAAAAAAAATTCAGATAGGTGATGTTCTTGCCCCACTTTTATTGAGAAAGTACGGCCCTAGAGCACAATAGTTTAAAAGGTTTTTTTTTCAACGTTTTTACCTGCAATGATTTTAACAGGCTCATGTCTCGGGAAACACACTAAAACAGGTAACATACGAAATAAAAATTAAAAAATTTGTATCAAGTCTTGTAATGATTAGGCCTTAATAAAGTCGAACTGTACAATTTAAGGGCTGCACTTCCCCCAACTCACCTTACACCATTTCAAAGTTTTCTGAAAGGGGGGGGGGCTTAGTACTTAATCTATATATATAAAAATGGAGTTTGGTAAATTTGTTCCCTAAGATCTCAGAAACTACCCGGCAGATTTGGCTGAAACTTTCACTGTTTGTTCAGTTTGGTACTGGGAAGGTTTATAGACCAGTTCGAAAAAAATCCAATTGATAGTTCCCTTTTTATTCCAATTTTAGACTCAAATTTTCGCATAAATGCCCCAATATGGGGGTGGAAAAAAACGTGCACATATTAACATTATATGTCCACCGAAAGCGCCAATTTTTCTGCCGAAGATAGCATCTGTTCGAAGGCTTTCATCAACCCAAGTCACTATTTAATGTGTCATCTCAACTCCCAAGAATTGTTGTTTTGTTGAATATTTTTGCGTTTCGTCTGACTGTTTGAGGCTTTTCTCAAGTCAAATCTTAAAGTAACGTTTTCCCACAAGATTGGCTAAAAATAAATGGATTGGCTGATCATTTTACTTTTAAATTCTTTCGCTTAAAACTGAATACAAGGGCAAGTAACGATTGTTTCTCCTAATTATTACTGACCCAGGCAACGCCGGGTATTTTTGCTAGTACATATATATACATACACAAATGCATAACATTGTTCCTAAAATGCAGAGAGAGGTGCAATTGACTGCAATGCCCCATTATCAGCGAATTATGCTTTAAATTTTCATATATCACAGGGATGAAAGTGGTCAGAGAGCAAAAGGGAGGAAATCAGAAGAAAAAAAGCATTTTTAAAATCATGCAGAAAAGGGATGAGATCAAAATAGCCCCTGAAATCCATGACATTCCAAAATTCAACAAAAAATGGCTCATTTACCAGTTTCAAAAGTAATATGAAATTTTTTCCCTGTTAATTATGTTTGGAATAATTGGGTAGTAATTAATACATGACACATATTGTTCTTAAAGCATAGTATTTATTTCTCAAATTTAAGTTATAAAAAGATTAAGAAAATGGGGATAACTGTAGAAAATTATTAGTGTATTAGAACATTCTTTTTTTAGCACACATTATTGGAGTGAGAGGAAAATTGAAGGAAAGGAACTAAGCTCTCTATCTTTTTTTTCAAGATATTTAAACTATGGTTTTGTTATTATTACTTTTCACTTGTTATTGTTACTAACAACCCATTTTGTACAAATTCTGCTGCATTGCACCTTTTGCGAGGTTTTTTTTTTAAATATATAAATTTAAATTTTGAAAGAAAGGCAGCAATTTGAAACTCCTGAGTCCTCGAATAAAGGGTTGAGGGAGCCAGAGTTCAATCTTGTTGCTTTCAGATTTTTTAGTGAAAAATATCATTTTTGAATTGAAGATATTGAAAATGATAACGCAAAATTTAGAATTATGTTTGTATAGTAAAAATTTACAATAGAGTGAAAAATTTAAGTTTTCCAGAAGTGGTAGAACCTATTTTTCACAGCAAGAATTGAAAATATATTTTTATAAAAATAATTGATTATCCTTCTTCCTTGCATTGGAACCAAAAACTTGATTTAAAAAACTTCATCATAGGATTTCATAATCAAAAGACCAACTTGAAGTCTCTTCTTGCTTCATTTAATCATGCATATTTCAAAAAAATTTACAGGCTGTAAAGCCTAAACCATTTGAGATTTATTATAAATATTTTGAAAGCTTTCTTAAATACATAAAAAAAGTAACCATGCCAAGTTTCAAAACAATCTAAGACTGTGGGAGTTGGACCACATTTTTTTAACTGACTTTTGCATTTTTGCTAAAATAAATTTTAGAAATAAAAATATTATTGAAATAATGAATTGAATAAGCAGAAAAAAAGTAGCATATGTTGAAAAAAACTTCCAACATTAAAAAAGATT
The DNA here is from genome assembly GCF_026930045.1 of Uloborus diversus. NCBI lineage: Eukaryota > Metazoa > Arthropoda > Arachnida > Araneae > Uloboridae > Uloborus > Uloborus diversus. The sequence goes on along the minus strand of NC_072732.1, from coordinate 81,305,072 downwards.
AAAATATTTGCAGGATGGGAAAAGATTGAAATCTAAAATAAGGCATGCAATTTTCAGCAAAACAAATGTTTGACATCGTTGGCATGTTTCAAAAACATACGTTTTCGGCAGATATCGGGGAGGATGAAGATTTGACGGGGGAAAATACAAAAAATAAGAAAAACAAACTTAATATAGTTTTCAAAAAATTAAGGAAATTTACAGAAAATTAAGGACTTTAAGGGTTTTTTTAGGGACCTTAATTTTGTTTGATGAAATTAAGGGATTCTTAAGGGTTTTTTTTAAAGGAAGTACGAATTATGCTTTAATAGGCAATTTACATGAAATTTTAGCTTAAAAAATTGATTGAAAAAAAAAAAAAAAAAACTAATTCGAAATTTAAAATTAAAAAACCCCTAGTTGCAAACCTCCGGGGCTTGAAGCAATTTTATACCAAATTTTAAGGCTGTAGGTGCTATGGGGTTTTCTGGACGCAGGCCTGGCATCGACTTCCTTTCACACTATCTTAGACGTTACTTTTTTTTTTTTTAAATCTATAAAGATTACATGACACAGACAACAACTATAGTATTTAAATTAAAAAATACCTTTAGTATATTTATTACATTCAAAGCCAAAGAGGAAAAAACCCTTTAAAAATGTACAGGCAATTTCTATTTAAAAAAAAAACAGAAGGAGGGGAGGGGGAGGAGCGATCTAGTATAAAGATGTGAGATTATTTTTTACTTTGGTTTTAAAAATAAACTTATTTGGAATTGTACCTGCTGTTTAAGCATGAAAATTAAAGATTTTGGGCACAAAAAACATTTCTTTTAACAGAATGATTTGAAAAAATAAATTTTAAAAAATTGTGCATGAATTAAAGATTTTAAAAAGAAATAAAATTTTTATAACTTAACATTTCATGATTATGATTTAGAAACCATTACATTGTTAAGGTATTCACACATGCACAACAAAACTTAAAGACTTTGTTTAAATTTTCTCATCCTTGCATGATTATCTGAAATTTTACTTTTAATACTTGAATTAATAGGTCCCTCTAGCACTAAAAAAAATAAAATCTTGAGAAAAATGAAAAAAAAAGTCAACATTCTTCAAACTTTAGACTTTTTTAGTTCAAAAATTCTTTAAAAAAGAAGATAAGTGTTTCAAAATTTTAATTAACAACTACAGAAGAAGTTATCAACATTTATATAAAAAGAGAGCTGACTGATTCTTTTCAGGCATTACTTTTAAGTTGAATAATCAGCTCATTTTCAGGAGTAACCTTTCATTAATTGAACAAAAACAAAAAAGGATGTGGACCCCATCTTGCTGTTTTTAGGTCTATTTACACATTACCTGCCGTGATCATAGTTGCATATTATTTAACTTTACTCAATGTCGACATGTTACTCTGATTAATTAAACTTCACCCGGCATCAGAGGAACTTTTCCTATTAAACATCAGTAGTTACCGGTACATGTCATGGTTAAACTATATTTTATTTTATAATTCTTAAGATGCTTTTTCTGTACGTCTTAATTTTATTCAAAACTTGAAATAATTATTAAAATAAGAAATAAAATAACTCAACTGAAAATGATATAGGTGAAAACAACTTCCATCCTGCAAAATAATTGAAAAATTGATAGGAAGCAACAGGATTGAAACTTAAAGCACAGCACACAAATTTAAGTGAAAATAAAGAATGGGGTGGCTTCCTTCAGTCAAAAGTACTACTTTTAGTCATTGAAATGGATAGAATGAGCAAAAAAAAATTACATGGACCCAAAAAATACTTTCATTTTCCCAACAGTTTTTTTAAAATTAATTTTTTTTAAATGTCCGATTTTTCAAACAGGGTGTGGTCTTTATGACGTCACAAATGATGCAATTTGGTGCATCTTTCCACTACATTTCCACGTTATGATAATCAAGCAGCGAATTAAAATTGTGCTCTACGCTTACTATCAACCATATTGTTGCCAATACGCGTGAGTAAAGATGCGAATTAAATATTTTGTTCTGTGAATGGCAACATTGAATGGCATTTCATCATTTGTGATGTCACACGACAGAAGTGTAAACAATGAAAGCACAATGATTTAACTAACTTTTTAAAAATATTAAACTTTAAAAAAAATGTTTAAAAAATGGCCAGATCCTATGTTTTTAAGCATGCTCTTTCAGAAAAAAATACCTTTAAAATTTTGGAAACGACCCCATTCTTAACCCCCTCTTTTTACTTATTTGCCCCTTTTTATCTTTCAACGACAAAAAAAGGAATGCAACTGTTTTTTTTTCTTGTAGAGAATGCTTTTGGAAGAGAATAATAAAATCGCGTTTTTGGCGCACTTTGGAACAAAAATCGTGAGTTTCACCATTTTGTACCAAGCTGTACTAGATAATGAAAATTGCCGCAGATTTTCCTCCCCTGCTGTTGTGTTTACTTCAACTATCAGTCCTGGTAGAATGTTACATTTAATGCTATGATAAAAGGAGAAAAATCTCATTATTGAAATCAACTACTTACATGTCTTGTAAAATTAACGATCATTTTTGCATGTCTATATAGAGCTACAAGATGGTGCAATGGGAAATTGAAATCATTTTGAACTTTCTATAACTATGCTTTTATTAGTGCTAGTTTTACATGTCAAAGTAGCTTTTATAATAGTATTTATGTGAATGATATTTTTGATATTCATAACCAATTTATTTTTCCCTTGAAAGTGTAATTAAAAAACAATAGATTGGCGAGAAGTGATTTAGGTTCTGTGACAGTGGTTTTTACATTCTGATATTTAAGGTAGATAGATTATAAAGCTCTTTCAAAGAAAAATTTAGAAATCCATTTTCCAAAAGTTTTTTTTAAAAAACCCAATTTTAATATCACTACATAGATATTTCAATAATGAAAAACATTAAGATACCATAACTTAAAGAAATATTCAAATCATCATTCAAAACACTAATTTGATGAAGGCAAAAAATTAGTTAGCAACAGTATTTAAGATTGTTCAGAAGCCAGTGTGAAATATGTAATCAAATTTTTGTTGAGCAAAACACGATCGAGATTTTCAATCATTTGTCAAAATTATACAGTATCTTTATAATTGTTATGAGTTTAGCACTACTACAATAAAAAGTTAAATATTAGAATAAAAAATCTGAATGACACTGCCTTTAATTGCTACAGAACACTAGATGCCCTTTGACAAAACTTAAGTATAAAGAAGAAATTTTAAAACTTGGTTAAAAGTGGGTTCTTCTTCAAAAATGTAACTAGATGTTATTATAAAACAACAAAGGCTAAACTAATCACCAGCTGAAAAGGCAGAACTGAGATTGATTCATTCTTAAGAAAATTATTTGTAGAAAACTAAGATATAAAAATAAAAATCTGCTTTTGTGTGTTTCTTTGCATGACCCCTGACTTTTGTCACATGCGAAACACCTTTGAATTGAAAATATTATGATGATTTTGAAAAATGAAAATTCAATATGCAGGTTTTCAACACTGCTTAATTTCTATTCAACTGGTAAGTACCTTTGGATTCATCTACCACATTGCTTGAAAACTGCCTTTAGAAATGTCCAATGTGAGCTGAAATGGCTTTTAAAAGTAAATAGCAATACATAGGCAATTTTATTTTCTCCAAAAAAATGTCCTGACATTTATCTAAGATCTATTCATCTTGCAATTTATCTGACAAATCATTGCAACACATAGCCTGTCCACTAATGAGATGAAAAGGAAAATATCCGGTTTACAGGCGGAAACCAGCTCATTTATTAGTTTGACTTCTTCAGGTGTGTTTTAGCCTTTAAATTAAGCAGAGTTTCATTGTAATAAACCAAAATGGGGATCAAATTCTTCTCTTTCCCCCCTCATTCAGATAGATTCGCCTTGACTTCCAATTCATTAGCAAAGGTAGGCAGACAATAACTGAAATATTGCAGCAATTCCTGCTGCGATACAATTCACTTTTACAAGAACATACCTGTCAATATCTTTCCAAAATGCAGAAGATTTGTGCGTTATTATTTTGTAAATAAGTAAATTAAACCAGTCATTAAACTAATTAGTGTCAAAAAATCTAATTTTGTATGAATATTAAAATCTAACTTTCAATTCAGTTCGTCATCCTAGCAATTATATTAAATAATATACTCTTGACACACGAACATACTGAACAAAACACATTTTTATGACCAAAATAGAAAGAGTTTTAACAAACCAATTTTTGAAGATTTCACTGGGTCAGAGAGTTCTTAAGGGGCTGGGCTGTATGCAAATTTAAAAAGTTTGTTGATAGGTTTAAATTTACATTGATTTTTTGATTAGGAAGTAGTCTAAAATCTTCTAATCTTAAATAGATCTTCAAGCTTATAAATACTTGCAAAGATTTTTCAGCGCTAATAATTTGTATACAAACAAGCATCAACTATTTTTTTGATACTTTTTAATGTACCTCTTATTTTTTAAAAACAGATCACAAAATTCAAGGACTAAAGATTAATTTTAACATTTTTCAAGCACTGGAAAATGAAACTTTTCACTTAAGCAGCTTTCAAATTTTACTACAAGTGTATGAACCATTTCGATTATTTCTTCAATGAAACAGTTCAATTTGGTTCTCTCTCTCTCTCTCTCTCTTAATGAAACTGGTTTTGAATGTTGCACCATGTAAAACTAATCATTTTTGAAGTTTTTTTTAAAGAATTAAGAGTCCTTTCAAAGGTACAATTACTGACATGAATGCACAAAACTGATTTTTGTCAATTTTGGAAAACCAAATAAGGCTGAAAGCTTGCATTGTGATCAGGGTTGCCCCCCCCCCAGGCAATGTTGACAAGTGATACCCCCTGGTCTTAATAAAATACAGGTGTCCCTCCTATAACACGGTTAATTTGTACCACGTAGTTTCAAAACACTATTAAACAAGAATTTTTTATAAATAATTTTTTTACTTATTTTTAAAATAAATTATGTATGTGCATGATATAAATCAGGTCAAGATGTACTGTGTTGTATTGAAACGTGTTCTGTGTTATATTGAAACGGTGTTATACAAGACTTTGAAATAGTGCAAATCAAGCAGTGTTATATTAAAACCAAGTTTTAAGGTTCAAATTTTATGATAGTTGAAATTTGGGTTTAATAAAACATGCAAATGGGATAGTAAGTTAACTTCAAATTTTATTTTTTGGTTCTTGATCTTGTTAGACATTTTCTAAATTTAGGATCCAAAATTAGATTAGCTATCAAAGTTACAAATTAATTCTTTATCTGACTGTCTTTGCTAAGAACAAAAGGCATTCAGAAAGAAAATCTGAGCTTTTCTGTAACGATAAAAATTGTCTGAGCATAAGAATGAAATAAAATAAATTAAACTAAATAGAATTATTATATTAATTTTATTTTGGCTACATTTCTCATTTATCATTTGCCAAATTCAGCTTATGTTCAATTATAATGTTAATTTCTAACAAAATAGTTTGTCTTTTTGCTTTTAAAGCACTTGTGGAAAATATAAAATTTGTTAAAGTTAATGTTATACAGGCAAAAAAAAAACTTTTGAGCCCGAGACAGACACAATTTTTTTGTATCAGTTTCGTAAAAACAAAGTAAAAACCTTTTTAGAGTTAATATCATCCATTTTTTTAAATAGTGTATAGAACAAATATAAATTTCAATCTTTTAAAGTTTATTTTAAATCAAAAATGTGGAGAATTAAATTCCAAGTTTTATACTGTGTAACATCGAATCAGTGTTATAATAGTCAGAAATTTTGTAGTGTTAATATCCAAACTGTGTTGTACAAATATGGTGTCCTACCAGGGACGGCTGTATATTTTTCCTCAATTCATCAAGTATACTCTCATGTATTGCTACAATTTAAGCTGCAAAAAAAGGAACAAGTTAGGAGTTTTTCATTTTTTCTTCCTTACATTTTGCCATGATGAAATTCGCCGCCCCTAAAATCTTACGCCTAAGGTGGTGGCACAGGCCGCCTCCCTCAGGAGTTGGACCTAATAGTGATTGATGTTGAGATTGGATTTGTCTTTTTAAGGGCAATGAATTCTACAGAATAACTTTTAGAGCATTCCCTAGTAACATCTATGATCAGATATAAAGGTATTTACAGTTTTTACAAAACTAGTACTGTCCGACTGTCACAAGAAAAGCCCCCGCCAAAATACCTTGGCCTGTCTGTTGCTATAATGAGGCATGTCTCATTTTCCCAAGGAAAGCTTTATGTTGGAAAAATCTGTACGACTGCACAAAGGAGAGAGAACAAGTGGCAAAATGGCACCAAAAAAACCCTTGCAAAAAATGAACAAAGTCTGTTTCTGTGGCAGTAGACGGGCTCAGACTTAATAGCGGGAGCTTTTCTCGTGAAAGACAGTAAAATGTATGAAGCAACGAGATAGGATAATCCAAAACAAATTCATATGTAACGATTTAACAAATAAATACTCCGCCCGGTTTGACTGTTGGATGCACAGTTTAACAGAAAGGAAAAAATTCATTGGACATTGGTTTTTGAAAAAAGAAGCAAGATTTGATTGGTGTGGAACACTTTACCTCACTGAGAAGTCTATTCCTATCAAGATGTTATCTTGCTAAAACAAAACTGTACCAGCATTTGAAATCACTTGAACTTGGTAATGCATTTATTCTAAAGTGGTAAAGACAGCACAGTAGATAGTTAAAATGAGGAAAGCTTCAGCGCAGAAGAGTTGGCAGCTATGCAAGAATATATTGCTTTGCTAAACTCTTAAACTAAGATTTTTGTAAGATTTTATATGATCTTACTTTAATAAGGACTAGTTTCTTTTAAAATTAAAGTAATTTTGCTGGAAGAATACCTAAGACTATTGCATTTCAACAGTTAGACTATGATGAACTCTTACTTTTGTGTATATTTCAGTGTATCAACAAAAAATTTTTAAATTTCCTTTTGATAACTGAAATACACAAAATTAAGTGAAAACTCGTGAAATTTGGCTTGGCATAACATTTACAAGGTAACCAAAACTTTCCAATTTTCAGAGATTTCACAACGGCAACATTTCTAATATCAATATTTTTCTCATTTCTACTTGTGGAACAAATACTATACAAAATCTTAAAATCTTAGTGCATATGATGGATTACAATTAGCATTTTGCTAACTATGTTTGAAAAAAAAAAACGATTTTAAAATACACAACAATCCACAGTTCTATGACTCATGCAGAAGAATGTTTGTAGCAGGTCAAAGAGTTATTTACGCTACCTTGGTCTGAGTGGATCTGAAGAATCAAAGGAGGAAAGCTCCGGTCGGCCAGTGCATGAAACAGAGGCCGATTTTGTGTGTCCCTTAGGTCTAGGAACAGGCGTTCGATCACCAAGTAATGGGATGTTACTGTGAGAGAGTTAATTAGGTTAGTTAGTAGTTTCATGCAATAGCAGTTATATATGTTTATGTTATTGGCAAACAAAGATAGAGAGATTGAAGCTAAACATTTAAGAAAATGTTAAAATAATGAACTAGCCAGTTAAAAATACAATGTCAGTAATTTAATGATAATACTGGTTTATTTTCATCAACTAAAAGTTGGGGGGGGGGGACACCTAATCCCTCCAAACAAACTCGAATTTGAAAACTGTCAGAATAAGAAAAATTGATCAACTGTGATAAACATTGAAATAAAAATGCTATGTGACTCAGTAATATAAGAGGGAAGAAGGCAGAATAAGCAATGCATGCATTTATAAGTCTTTAAAAAGCACTGTTCTTTTATTTAAAAAAAAAACATGAAAAATATTATATATAACCCCTTAAGATATTTCATACATCTTGCCAATAACATGCAGAAAGGAGGGGGGGGGGCAGATGAGGTTCGATATGTAAAAAAAAAAAAATACAATGCAGCATAACATGAAATGAAATAGAATTTGCATAAAAAACAGATTTCAAGCAAAGTTAAATGAAGTCGTAAAAACAAAAGATTTAAATGAACAAGCTTTGCAAACTTATATATATATATATATATATATATAATCAACTGATTCATGTATGCATATTGTTAGTAGTAGATGAGGCAAGTTAGTTTATTAATGACATTAATAATGACAGAAGACATCGTTGCTCATTGAGTTAGTCAATTTTTCTTTCTGTCCATGAAAACAAATTTCATATTTTCAGCATTTTATGCTGAATGTGAAAATGTAAAAAATCAGTACCATTGTGCAAAATTTTATAAATTTCCTGTTGAATAACCAAAGAAAAGAATATATTTCTTCATACTATTAAAATTTCGAAATTTTTACAAGGCAGGATTTCACAGCTCTGATTTTCAAGAAAAATATTTGCCTAACTACCTCAATACATACAGTTACAAAGCAGTTTAAACCCTTATTACCTTTTATAAAATTTTAAAAAATCCAATTTCGGAATTGAAAGAAAAAAAATAATAATATTTTTGAATGCAAATTATCACTTTTCAGAGGTTACAGTTTTACCTGATTTAAGCTTGTCAATCTGGAATATTTTTTTTTGTTTAAATGGATAAATTTACAGCTTTTTTTTTTTTCAAAATTTTCTCTAAATTATAAGTGATGATTGGAAGAATGTAACTACGTGTATGCCAAATGCCTAAAATGTGGTTTTTATTCTGATCTATTAATGATAAAGCATTTTCATTCAAACACCACATGTGTTTGAAACAGAAGACAGTCGACCAATACATTGTTAAGAAATGATGCAAACTTTTTTTTAAATATCTTGAAAACAATTCTATGTAATTTCACTAGCATTTTTTAAAAAAAATACAGTAGACCCTCGTTTTATGCGGGGGTTACTTTCCAATGAAATGCCGCATAAATCGAAACTGCGTAAGTTGAGACCTAATAATAGTGTTAAAATAGGGGTTTGGTTCCGCAGATAAAATACTTTATTCTACTGATGACTAATTGTATAGTGAGTTTAATGTGTACTTACATCGACTTTTATGAACAACATGAATAAAGAAAACAAATTAATTTTGTGTTCTGTTTATAAAGCGGAGACGGCTATGATCGTCTTTTGGCAGTCATTAAGAATTTTTCTCTGTAATTCTTTGCAGAGCATAATGCATCCATGATCACTTGCGTCATTTCCATAATAGAATCTTCCTTCACTTTCAAATTAGAAAGATCATTTCTATTGTCTAGGAATGGCTTAAAATTTTCCATGTGCACGTTTTTGGTTGTGCGTCACCGACGTCAGTATCCTCGTTGGTTTTGTCCTCCTTTGTCACTCCTAAAAGCTCTTCTTCCAGTGAGATCCGAACTGTGTGAGTTTAATAACTTTACTTCTGGAAAGAGCTCTGGAAATAATTGCATGAAATGTCTCCGGTGGCTCAAGCTCGATTATTAGCCAGCCAAAATGCAGTTGATAACGCATAATCTGCAATCTTTAGGAGTTTGGATTTTGAAAGAGGGGAAACTTTAATCTGTTTGCATTGCCGCATCCCCGTAAGAGCGAAACTCATCTACGTAAGATAAAATGAAGGTATCAAATCTTAACTTGGCGTCAGATGGCTATACAAGAAAGAAATGCCTTTGGTTGGCCAAGTTGGGGGAGTGCCAGGGAGGCGGCATAAAGGGATCGGAATGGAATGCCACGCTAGCAGCCTCATGCGCCACTAGGCGTTAAGAGAATCAAGTCAATCAAATCTTAGATCGCATATAATCAAAACCGCGGAAAATAAACCCGCGTAAAACAAGGGTCTACTGTAGTGATAAGCAAGAAATCTGCTCATTTAAGGATTTCTTTTGCTTATTACCCACATTACCTAGGTTTTTGATTTTTTAAATTGCTTTTCTCCCCAGTTAATCCAAATAAATGAGGTTGTACTATGTGCTTTATTTAAAAAAAAAAAAGATTAGATTTTGATAATTTTGTTTCTTCTGAATCTATATCATATTGCTTATCACTGGAAAAAAATACTGTAAAATCAGACCCAGCTCAGGTCACTCTGGCTGATCTAGGTTGTTGGGAAAAAAAAACTACCCTTCTCTGTTTTTAATCATTAATAGAAATTTTAAAGCAATATAAATCAAAAACGAATACAGGTAAAATTTTAAATATTCCCAATAGTCTGTATCAGTACGACAATGTAAAAATGTTTTTCTAACAGGAATTAAGACACTAAAACAATGCAACATTTTGTACACAATTCCGGCACGATTAATGCAAACAGAAGAATACCTGTTGGAGGTTTCTTGACTACCAGATTTTTCAGAAGACAACGTTTTATTCTCACTATAGTTATAAGTATTTCTTCTTGGAATACCACTATAGTTTGATTTTGTGGTATTAGATTTTCGTACAGTTGAAGATACTTTGGATGGGCTGCTACCACCAGATGGAACAGAAGCTGCAAAAGAAAAAGATTAAAATACAAAACCAAGAAAGTACTTGGTGGGCAGTGGGGGCATTTTAAGTTGCACTTAAAACATTTTCCATGATCAACAAATCAATTAGCATGGATTTCAAATTTATTCTACTGTTGTAGATAAACATAAAAAATAACCACAGAACTATCACAACTAAGCAGAGATATCTCCCCCCTTTCCAAACAAAAATAAATAAATAAATAAATCATAAAAAATACATTTAGAAATTAGTGTAACACTTTGCTGATAATATTGTGTTTAATAAAATATCTGATAATACTATAGCAAGATTAAAGTGACCTAAACTTTTACTTACTGTTTTTACATCAATTTTAAATATTGCATATATCGAGAACTGCTGGTTTGTGGCTTGGTTTTTATTCTTAAACTCATAACTTAAGAATTTTTTCGTGCAGACAAAGAGTGTTTTCAACACCTTTGTAAAACAAAGCCGAAGAACACAATGTTACAGAATTCTGATACAAACTGATATTTGCTGAAGCTTGCCTACAATGTAAAACACAGGTTAAGCTTCAAAACAACCCCAACCAAAACAGAGGGAGTGAAGAGTGTAAGCCTTTGAAAAAAAGAGTTGTGAAATGTCAAAATGAAGGTGTAAAGGGAAGAATCGATTAAGTCAAAAGAATTCCTAGAGACGTTCTGGAAACAATATGACAGATTTAGATGGAAAAGGCCAGCAAGTAGAGGTGCAGCTAGAAGGGATAATAAGAAAGCTGAAATCATGGTTATTGTAGGTGCATTCCTAAGGGGCATTAGTGGCGAGCATGGCGTCAGATGCGTAAGACATATTCATGAGGGAAAACTCTGTGGCATGTGGTAGTTCACATGATGGTTTAAACAGTAATATTATGCCAAAGATGTGGCTTCTGTTGAAAATTAATAGTGGATGGCTGGCAGCTTAATAAGGGAATTTACATTACATTTCTGTAAGGGGTGATTTTTTCAGTATTACTTAGCAAACTACGACAGTGGCGGTTTAACGAGGTTCAACTATATTTATATGAATTGCAAAAATATAACTAAAATTTATTGTAGTAAAATTTCCCCAAATTGTTTATGTAATGCTGAATGAAATAAAACATTTATACAAAAAGTCTGAAAGCCCCAGTAGACATAGTTTTAAGATGGGATTACACAGAAAACGAAATTAACATAGCATAGAACTACTACAGAAAACTACTTTATTTCTAGAATAAAATTTCTGAAATTCCAGACATCCCAAAAAGCATTCTGGATACTTCAAGTCACTAAATTTCAAAACACTGTTAAACCCCTATATAACTACTAAAATATGTTTACATTAGCAGCAAAATACAAAATTATGCTGCTGTTCACTAAATTTAATGTGAAACTGTTATTGATTTCAGCAAAGCACAAGAATTAACAGCAATCATCTTAATTACACATTTATTTGAAGAAAAGCATATTAGAAAAACGGCAGATACAAACTCCAAACAACAACGTAATTAATTCTAAGCGCACTGAAGAAAACGATCATTGACGGCCGCCACGCAGCGAAAGTCCGCCAAGAGTTGGCAAGATATCGCTCAATTTCAACACTTCTTCCCGATATCAAAGCCACTTTTTAATTTTAACGCATCAAAAATGAACAAAACTGGAATTTGAAATTATGCATATCATAAACAAAATATATGCAATAATAAACATTTGAAAAATATGTAAACAGTCATTTTAGCACTAGTCTAAGTTTTGTCCATTTTGCTCAGTCCAAGTCCACTACGCAACTTTATGAACAGAACACTTGTAAGTGGTTTGATTAAAATATCAGCCAACTGTTCTAATGTTGGAACATATTCTATTTCTAAAATTCCTCGTTCTACTTTCTCTCGAATAGAGTGAAAACGCACGTCAATGTGCTTTGATCTTCGATGATATTGAGGATTTTGAGCAAGTTTTATGGCACTTTGGTTGTCAACATACAGAATAGGTGTACCTTCATATCCGATCAGTTCCTTTAGAAGCAACTTGAGCCAAACCAGTTCGTTTGACGCTTCACTAGCAGCAACATATTCTGCTTCAGTTGACGAAATTGCAACAGAATGTTGTAACCGAGACCACCAAGTTATAGCTGCACCTGAATTGATTGAAACCATACCAGAAGTTGAACGTCTGGTCTTTTCATCGCCAGCATGGTCAGCATCACTGAAGACTGAAAATTCTGTTTGAACCTGAGACTTGTACCAGAGACCAAAACTGCTTGTACCACGTAAATATCGATAAATTCTTTTCACACGTTTCCAATCATCTTGTGTAGGTTTGCACAAAGCTCTTGATACTAAAGCTACAGCAAAGGCTATATCTGGTCTGGTAGCTACTGCAAGATATTGTAAACAGCCTACTGCTTCTCTGTAGGGAACATCAACAACGGTGGTAACTTCTTCCTGAGATTTAGTCGCATTGATATCACAAGGAGTAGCGAGAGCTTTTGAACTTTCTAATCCAAATCTCTGAAGTACCTTTTCAGTGTACACACTTAGAGCAATAAAAATGTCACCATTTTCTTCTTGCTTAATCTCCACTCCTAAGAATGAATCAAGGGGACCATTAGTTATTTTAAATTCTTCTTTTAAATCCCGAATTAATTTTTCTATTTCTAAAAAATTTGATCCCGCAACAAGTCCATCATCAACATATAAGGCTATGATTAATATAGATGAATCTTCTTTCTTGATAAATAAACAAGGATCAGCATGAGATTGTTGGAATTTCGATTTCTGAATTGCCTGAACAAAACGTCGGTTCCAACAACGTGGAGCTTGCTTCAAACCATAAAGTGAGCGAACCAGTTTACAAACACGACAAGAACCATCATCAAAACCTTCTGGTTGCTTCATGTAGATTACTTTGTCAAGAAAACCATACAGAAACGCGGTTTTCACATCGAATTGATGAAGAAACAATTTTTGTGAAGCAGCAATGCTGAGTACAGTGCGCAAGGTGTCAAATCGGGCTACTGGTGCAAATAAATCATCAAAATCATAACCAGCTCTTTGGAAAAATCCTCTTACTACAAGCCTCGCTTTTGCCTTTTGAGGGGAGCCATTAGGATTTGTTTTTATTCTATATACCCATTTGTTGTCAAGAACTCTTTGATTTTTCGGAGGTTCTGTAAGCTCCCAAGTTCCATTTTCTTCGTGAGACAGCAACTCTTCCATCATTGCGTCTTCCCACAATTTTGATTCAGGCGACTTCATTGCTTCACTATAACTAGCTGGAGTCTCAATACCCGTAAGAGTGCTGACAAAGAGTACATAATTTTCTGAAAGAAAATGTGGTCTCCTTCGCTCTCGTTCAGGATAGCGTCTGTCTGGAACAGATTCTTCTTCCTCCTGAAATTCACTTTCATCATTCACTTGGATAGATATATCTTCATCACACATTTGTACATTTCTATTTTCTTCTTCTGTGTGCATATCAGTGCTTGTGACTTCAATAGACAATGGTTTATATGGCAGTTCATCACAAAATATGACATTACAGCTTCTTTCTACTTTATTTTTAGAAGGTATAAATACTCTATATCCATCATGAGCTTCATAGCCAACAAACATTCCTTGTACGGACTTCTTATCCCATTTCTTACGTCTTTGTTTTGGTTCATAAACATAGCATTTTGTTCCAAATATTCTTAATCGTTTCACATTGAAATTTTCTTCCTTACCATACCATAACTCATACGGAGTTTTATCTTCTACAGGAGTAGACCCAGTATGATTTAACACATAAACAGCTGTGTTACATGCTTCAGCCCACAACTTTTTCGGCAAATCCTTTTGGTGAACCATAGCTCTTGCAGCTTCAACAATGATACGAATTTCTCTCTCCGAAGCTCCATTTTGTTCTGGTGTTTCAACCATTGCAACACGCAGTTCAATGCCACGCTCATTCAAAATCTTCTTCACTGAATGGTTGTCAAACTCAGTTCCAGAATCACACAATATTTGCTTAACAGTATGGCCAGCTGTCTTTGCTTCGTTTAGGAAAGTTTCTATGCAATATGGTACTTCACTTTTTGCCTTCAAAAAGAAAACTCGGCGAAATTTCGTGAAATCATCTTTGAGAACCAACATAAAACGGGAACCACCAACAGAGGCTTCTTCCATGGGACCTGCAACATCAGCATTAATTTGTTCAGCAGGCTTCATTGGCCTAACAGTCCGTGAATGAAACGATTTCCTATGCGCTTTTCCATATGCACATCCCACACAGAACTCTGAGTTCTCATTAGATACAGATATTCCTTGTCTTCTAAGATACTTAATACATTGTTTCTTGTTTTGATGAGCCATTCTTTCATGCATTACTTGAACAGTATCACTTGTACTTGAAATAAGAACAGTTGCTCGTTTTGTAGGACTTTCAGCAAACATTTTCATCAGAAATAGACCGATTTCGGATTTTTCTCCCACTGCAATGAGTTCATTTTCATTCTTCACAAAGCAAAATTTATTTTTGAATGAAACATTCAATCCTTTTCTTAAAGCATGAGAAACAGAAAACAATTGATATTTTAATTCAGGTACGTACCACACATCTGTTAGGTAATTTTTCTTCCATTTGCCATTTACTTGAGTTTTCACATTGACTCTTCCAGAACCATAAGCAACAAGCTTCTGACCTCCTGCAGCATTGACTACCTCCGGAACAGCAAAGCTTTTAAAACTTTCAAAAATACTGCTGTTAAACGTCATGTGCTGAGATGCTCCAGAATCAATAATCCAGCTTTCGTCAATTTGAGAATCTGTACATGGCATTGCAATACTAGAGGATGAAGAAAAATTCTTATTTTTGTTTTGAGGACAATTTATTCTTTTATGTCCGGCAATTCCGCATTCAAAACAAGTAATATTAGGATTCACAGCTTTTCTGTTTTGATTTTTCCACTTCCTCTGTTTTGATTTGTTTCCTCTATCATTTCTGTATTCATCTTTTACTGAATTCTGATCTTTTGCTGGTAGCGGCACCTGCCGTTTGGATTGAATTTGTAAGGCTGTACTTCCGCATTGCTGTTGTTCTATTTGCTGTTCAAAAGCACACAATCTTTCAGTTAACAGTTCAATAGATCGATCTTTCAATGGGATACCATCCCACACAGTCTTAAATGCAATATAATCCTGCGGTAGCATCGATATAATCCTAAACAATAACATCGCGTCAGGAACAGTGCAGTGAAGAATGCGATTCAATTCATCATTAGCTTCAATGAATATATTTTGAGCATGACTCACAAATGATGCAATATTTTCATGCTTCCATTCCAGATGAAAGAATTCTGTCCACAAGCGATCGAGTCGATGCGTCGACGACTTGTCATAAATTGCAATCAGCTTTTCGTATGCATCTCTCGCTGTTGTGCATGTTTTAATATAATCAAAGTTCGTATCATTCAATGACTGGGAGATAAAGAGCAAAGCTTTCGCATCCGCAAGTTCAAACTTCTTTTTATCCTCCTCAAAATCGTCGTTGTCCTCATAGTCGAGCGGCTCCGGAACTGTCGAATTGCCGCTAACGTAACTCAGCAAATCGTGCGTTCTTAAAAGTAAACAAATGGACATTTTCCATCTAGTCCAATCTTTAGCCGTTTCTAATTTCTCTATCGTAAATTTATAATCCACTGGAGCCATTTTCCACTGTAATTCTGGAGTACGCAAAACAAATAGGACTGTCGGAGCAAAACAAAATGGCGCTGATCGCTATAAACTTCAAAATAACGTAAATAAAATGATTTTTACGCAGTTCATACTAGTGATGGGCATAATCGAGATCTTTTGATAATCGAGATCTCGGGAATCGAGTACTTCTGATAATCGAGTGATTGATAATCGAGATCTTTTCAAGTCGATCACTCGAGTGATTGATAATCGAGATCTTTTGAATTCGAGAACTCGAGCGATTGACTTCTCGAGATCTTTGGAATCGAGTACTCGAGCGATTGACTTCTCGAGATCTTTGGAATCGAATACTCGAACGATTGACTTCTCGAGATCTTTGGAATCGAGTACTCGAGCAATGGACTTCTCGAGATCTTTTAAACCGAGATCTCGAGATGTTTTAAATCGAGATCTCGAGATGTTTCAAATCGAGATCTCGAGACATTTGAATCGAGTACTCAAGTAGTTCATTTTCTGAGCTTTTCCAGAATTGAGTAGACTGCTACAGGGGCGCCCCACTATAAGGGGGAGGGGGCATGATGCGGCCTGCGCCATTGGCCGGTTTTTTCAGAGTGTTTTTTTTATCTCATTTTCGGGTGGGGTGGGGGCATGGCGCAGCCTGTGCCATTAAAATTTTTAGGGCTGGGTTTTTGAGAGGGTTCTTTAAATTTCATTTTCGGGAGGGGGTGGGGGGTCCATGGCGCTGCCTGCGAAACCGAAATTTCTATAAAAGTGGTTTTTGAGAGGGTTTTTTAAATTGTATTTTGGGAGGGGGGAGCTCTTTCTAGACGGATGCTCCGTAACATTTGAGAGGGTGCACCATCGCCCTGCGAAGGGGGGGGGGGGATACCTTTGACTTTTGGAACAGTTGAATTCCCGAGTTGTATTGGCAGGGGTGCGCTCGAAATAGGAATGTAACATCAAGCCTATCATTTAGGGGTATAATAAGGGGCGAACCCTCCTGGCTTTTAGGAGTTATTGTACTCATATAAATGAAATTCTTACTCTTATTCGGCATAATATGCGACTCGTAGGATACTTTTTAATCCCTCCTCCTCTCTTGTAACGTTCGAAATAACGGCCTGCCCCCCCTCCCCCAATTCCTTGAAAAAATCTAGTTTTTACGTTTCAGTGGGTCTAGTTTTTTTGTTGTTTTCCGATAAAATGAGCAGATACACATTTGCCCCCCCTACCCTCCGGAAAAGTTCGAAACGCAAGACTGTTTTAGGGGGTCAATTTGATAGATTTTAGTCTTCATTTAGGGGTCGCAATCCTTGGGGGATGCTGGTTCGACGAGATTCCCTGTTAGCTTGTCAGAAACTAGGAGTTCGGCATTTGGGCGACCCGGCTCGGACTAGTATCAACTTTTATAGGTTTATTGGTAGCGGCAAGAAAACTGGCAATGTGCCCTTGACTGTTGGTAGCCCTCAGGGGACGCCCCGTAGCGACTGAAGTGGTATCACCCCCTCCCCCTTTCATTTCAATTTCTGTAACGGATTGATTTCTCGATTTTTTTTTTTTTTTACATTCATTTTGAGTGATTTATTCGAACGGTCATGTATTTAAACTAATGCTTCTCAGATATCACGTGGTTATTTCAAATGGTTTCGGGCACTCAAACACTAAGTTAATAATGTAAACAAATGGGGGAATCGTTGCTCTCTCTGTGCAAAAGGACTCATTTATTCTTATTTATTGCTTTGCTTTTTTTTATGTTCTTGTTTTTAGTGGAATTATATTTATCTGACTGATACATGTGGAGGGCGGGGTAAAATATTTCTGGCTGCGTTTTCCAGCAGATTGGGATTCCCGGCGCATTGAAAGTTATAAGTGTGGCTTGAATTGCTTTGAAGTTCATGATTATTTTTTTTCTTTCTTGATTCGCTCTTTGTTATTTTTCTTTTTCATTCGCTGACTTGGGAAATATGTAATAACAGTATAAAAGTGTAGGGAGTAAAGTTGAAATATTTCTGAGTGCATTAAAAAGAAATATGGAAGTTTGTCGTGTGGAATTAATATTAGCTTCCACTCTTTGGCCCATTTTTTTAAAAATAAAAATAACATTTTATACAGATTTTTTTTTCTTTCAAATTCTATACGTAAGATATTTATGACTTTTGTGCGTAGCATTTATTTTCGCGTGCGTAGTTGAATTTAAATGTTTTTCTTGTTTTACTCGTTTCTGTTTAAGTCATATTCCTTATATTTTCAATGTGATATTCCTTATATTTTCATAAATGTTGATTAGTATATTATTCACTCAACTTAAAAATTTGGAGTCAATTGATGTGCTGATTTTGTTGAGGTAAAACTGCTGAAAATGCTTTGGCTCGCGACGGTCCATTTCGGAACTTAGTTTCATAGCTGCGCTTGATTTTCCGTGCGTTGGTCCTCAAAAAGTTTTAAATTGATTACCAACTTTCTCTAAAAAGCAGATTACGTATCCGGTTTTCAAATCATCCGAGACGCTCGATAACCGAACATTCGACAACAAGCAATATATTAAACAAGGATCCCCCACGATTGAGAGGGCAGAGGGGGGGGGGGGGGGGTCATGGCGCAGACCATGCCATTGAAGTTTTGAAGAGGAGAGGGTAACTTATAAGAGGGCATTTAGTCTTATTTTATGGGGCTCTCGTTCTGGGGGTTCTCCATCGCATTTGAGAGATGAATGTCATCGCCAGGGGGGGGGGGGGCACCACTGCATTTTAAACACATTGCGTTTAAACGTTTCACAAACGTTTTAACATGACTGTCACAGCGTTAACAATCGTTTTAAAACCTTTATCTCAACAAAGTGTGCTCTCTGAGTAACCCCATTCAAAAAAAAAGCACTTGAGAAGCTATTATTTGATTCTGAAACTTTAGAGAATGACAGGGGTGTCCGTCCGTCCCTGTGAGCAATGGCACGCATCTTATGAAAATTTCTCCCTCCCCCCTCCCCCTAAGAAACAATAATCCGAAAAAGACCTAAGGCCACCTTAAATTTTCAATTACACTACTGGTTACTTACTGGTTCAATATATTTTTAAGTTTAACAATTCTCAAGTTTAAACCTGCTAGTGTCGCCCAAAGACCCGCCCATATTATCATTATCCCTCACTTTTTAATAAAAATTGTACATATTTGATCTTAATAATTAAACCCCCACGCCCATGAACGAAATTCCCGTTTTTGGTACGAAAAATGTCTGAATCTGTTTGGGAGTCAATAAAAAGCACCAAATCGGTCAGGAATAAGGCACCTGATTGGGAATAAACGTTGCGAATTAATTTCATGAGCAATGAAACGAAGTAGTAATTCAAATATTTACTTTGAAAAATAATTAATGAGATGAAAAGATACTGTCATCGTTGACATTGTATGCATGAAGTGTTTGAACACAATGTGTACGGATACTGTTGTCGACGGTTTAGGGTGGGGGGACATGACCCCCATGATTTTCCCGTTGTATCCGCCACTCACACAATACATACCCCTCCATAAATCCGCTCATATGATAATAAGCAATTTTCGTTCGAAAAATATCGTTTGATTATTAAGGAATCTCTCAATTATCGAAAATTCGACGCCAAACATTCGACTGTAACCTCATTCGAATAAAGCAAGCGAAAAGCATTCATTGTATTTTAAAATCATTCCAAATCTATCCATCCCAAGAGCGAAGGAGCACCACCTATGAAGCTCCTCCCCAAGAGCAATACCCCCAAATGAGACAAAATCCCCTAAAAATTACAATCCCGCAGTTTGCGTCAAAACTCCCCCCCCCTCCCCTCTTATTTGCACCCATAGGAAGGAATTACACAAGAAGTAAACCACTTGTTTTATTAAGGAATAAGTAAATACCTTAGTGCTGAGAAGTAACATGAAATAACAAACGTTTTGTATCCCAAATATACAGAGTACTGCTGAAACGTGCTTTGGAGTTTTTAAGGTACCCTTTTTTGAACAAAATAGTAAGCTTTTGCGTGCAAGGAGCCATTCATTAGTTACGTAAGGATGATTTTGGCATTTTTTGACCCCCCTCCCACCATGTAAAAGTATGTAAGATTTTTCAAACCGCTCCCCCTATTCTTAGGTAAGATTGATTCCATTCCGTTTTTCAAAACAATAAAATAACGAATCTAACATCACTGGGAATCGAAATTAAATTCACTATTATTAAATTAATCCTTTTTGTGTAATGAAATATTTACCAAAAAATTAGAATCTAGACTGAATGCTTTTTCGACATTTTTTTTTTTTTTTGTGTATGATGCGATAATTATTAAAAATAAAACATGCTATGCATAATGCGATTCTTTTATCATGTTTTACACGATTCATTCTTCGTAAAACAAATAAAAAACAGCTCATCCTAATAAGTTTTTTATTTTCCAAACGCAAATAAAATATATAATTCCTGTCAAACCACTTGATTGCACACAGGGGCGGCTCTAGCGCCGGACAAACCGGACCCCTGTCCGGGGCGGCAAATTTGAGGGGCGGCATTTTGGTTCGAATGTCTAAAATACATTTTACATTAGGAGCAAATTTGTATGAGAGTATTTTGCGAGCACAATAGCTTGGGAGTCTGAAAAATACGTGAAGGTTTTCTTTCCTCTTCGTTTATTGTACCTTAATTGCTGTCGCCGACAGCAAATGGTCAACAGTTGCCTGTTTTGGTTGAGAAACGAGACTGAATGGGTGGGGGCCCAGTTATTGTGCGGCGCCGTATCTTCCATGGTATTTTTTCTTTCCGTTGATTGTAGTCCACGTGTGATTTTATGATTGCAATCACGCTTATAAAATTTGTGATTATGATTTTAACTTATTTTTTTCTACTATTTCTGGGCCATTCTTCATTGTATACCCTCTGAAGCCCAATTTAAAAAAAAGATGTATAAATTTTTTATTTATGTAGTATTAAAGTATGTGTAGTTGAACCTCAGGAAATAAGATAAAATATTTGCTTAACAAAATTTTAAAACATAGAATTAGTTTTGGAAAGTCCGCATTACGATTTTTAAGTTTTCCTATTGCAATCAACATACTTTGCATGTTGTTGGCTTTTTGCAAAAATATTATATAATTTTATTTTTTTACTTTTAAATGTGTCTACATTATGTTTCTTTTCATGAATAAAAGAAAAAAAATAAATATTGATAGAACATTTTTCATAAAAGGAGGTTTTTTTTTGAACAAAAATTTGATGTCCCGTGCATAACGCAAACACATGATGTTTTTTGTTTTTTAAGTTTAATTTTCACGAACAATAGAAACTGCTTTGAACATACTTTTATTTTCCTATTAAAATTCATTCCTAAAAAGTTTTTTAATGAAGGTTTAATATTAAAAGTAATATGAGCATTTGTTTTCATGTCCCGTGCATAACGTGAATTTCTGTAAAAATCTAGAAAGTCAAAAACTCCCCAAGCATTTATAACTGCAAGTGGATGAATTATTTCAACAACTTCAGTTGTGTTGTAGAATACTTTATCACCTTGCGCAGGCTATTTAAAGAAAAAATTCTTACTTTTCTATCGCAGAAACCTCTATATTGTAAGTCAAAACTGCGTAACTTCTACCGCAGACAAACTCTTGTCATACTTCACCACTACCCAATTTTTGCAGCAACATTTACAATGCTCGGGTCATATTTTATTAACTGGTGTAACAGAATGAATAATAATAATAGTAATAAAAAAATATTTTTCAAATTATTAACCTGTTATTTTTTTCTGAAGCTTTGATGATTACTTAGCATAAATTGGATTTCACATTTTTTTAAAATGAAAATTTTTAAAAACATTTATTTTTCAAAAAAAAAAAAAAACTTAAAAAAACAGAATGTGTTTGTTAAAACCCTACATAATTTCTTCCACGGTTTAAATTATTATTTATCAACAAATAAGATATGTTTCGTTCACTTTGGAAACTTAATTTTCACAACCTACAACTTGTTTTGTCATTGTTATGCTAATAGAGGAAATATATTAACTAATTCATACAGCAAGTTACAAGAGATTGACTTAGGACGTCCCGTACGTGATGCATGCAAGTAAATTAAATTTCAAAGAGCAAAATTATTTAATAAAAATATAACTGTCATAGTAGAATCTTTGTATCAAATGCAAAGATTAAAAAAATGTGCTTACTTTTGTGTAGTTAAAATATTGAGATTCATTTCCAAAATTTGGTCCAATTTTTGCATTTGATTATAACCGTACGTGACGGTAGAATGGCCATATTTGGTTTAACACTATAGCCTTCATTTATTGTTCAAAAAAAGTGTTTTCCAATTGTTTAATATTTGAATTTGTTAACCATTTGGTTGCTGAATATATTATTCAACCGAACCGAATACTCGGCTTATCGGTCGAATAGGCCGTACACAGAATACCTACCAATTGCTCGGTGCATACCTGGTTTTGAGAATAGTCGCGAAAAAAGATTCCTTCCAAAAAACTTTGAAATCTTTTTAAATGATTTAGTTGAAAAAAGAAGTTTTCATATATCATGCATTTGCATTGATCTTCTGGTGTTAGACGCACAAGAAAACATTTTCTGGTCGTAGTATGCAAAACGTTTAAAAGCTGATGAAGCAGTTTAGATTTTCATCTTTAAAAATAGAATAAGCTTCTTTCAAATATGTAACTAAATTAAATTTTACTAATTTAATTTTTTTACCACTTTTATAAATAGAGATCTGAATCTCGTCTTTCGTCTCTGATGTTGTAAATACAATATATGGGTAGAAAAAAACTGGAGCACTAGATTCTGAGACTCTTGATCACTGATTGTATTACACTAGGTTTAACCCCAAGTTTTTTGCAATAGCAGGAACCGTAGCCTTTTTTTTTCTGCTTGGAGATTTAGGTAGATATTTCAATGATGTTTTAGTATTAAATAACGTATCATCCTAATACTAGTTACATTATAACAATTTAAAGTATATTATATATATATATATATATATATATATATATATATATATATATATATATTATGTAAAATACTTTTTATTGAACTTTCACTTAAAATGGTATATATTATTGCCAGTATTAGTTTTTATTTCATTATAAACACAACTACTATTTTAACTTTTGAATTCTTATAGCTGAGATAGAGTAACATTCATACATGTCCCGTGCGG
Organism: Uloborus diversus; assembly: GCF_026930045.1. Classification (NCBI taxonomy): domain Eukaryota; kingdom Metazoa; phylum Arthropoda; class Arachnida; order Araneae; family Uloboridae; genus Uloborus; species Uloborus diversus. The sequence goes on along the minus strand of NC_072732.1, from coordinate 81,281,826 downwards.
AGGAGTTTCTCAAAACTAAAATTAATAAAAAATTTCTTACGCTCCACAACTCTTCAAGATAGGTTAAATGGTTTAGCTACATTGGCTATTGAACATGAGTTAGCTGAAGAAATAGATTTAAAAAAAATAATCACTAAGTTTTCAGAATTAAAAGTAAGAAAAAAAGCCTTTTAAATGTGTTTATTTAAGGTGCGCAGTAGTAATAATTTAGAGGAGGGGGGGGGGGGCGGTACACATTGAATTCTAACCTTTGTCCTGGTATTCTTTTTCATTTTTAGTTATTTAACAGACTTGATGCAGACTGAACTTTTATTATAAGTTACTACAAGAAGAGAAACATCGGTAAACAGTAATCTGACTTCTAAAACTTTTGTACAACACGAGAAAGTAATTTTCATTAAGCTGTCATGAAAATATGCACCAATACAAAAATTGTTTAATTGCATTCCTACTTTATGATTATTTAAAAAAAAAAAAAAGATGAGTTAATGTTTTAAAAATAACGATTCTATTTTTTTCGTCCATTTTAGTATTTTGCTTTGCTGTCACTTTAATTGTCAGTAATGCATAGCACTTCCAAAATCCTGTCTGTTCTCAAGAAATATTGTTAAATTAATTAAATACTATAATTGTTTTTTTCTTCCAATAATTTGATAATCCAGCTATGTTTCGAGGTCTTTAATACAAGACATGTTAATTTGGTGTTTGTTTTGAAGTGCCCTTTTTTTGTCTAGTTTAATGTACAGCTTTAATAAATTTGATTTCATTTCATTGTGCTGTTTATTTATTGGCATGATCTATTAAAGGTTTATTGGCATGTATTTACTGTCAATTTATCCCTTTTTATTTTTTCCCGTGGGGAGGGGCGCCGTGGGATATTGCAATTGCGTAGCAAGTAATTATTATATACCACCAAAGTAACGTACAGTAACAACGTCTAAAAAGCACAAATTCGCAGAATTTGTGCTTTTTAGACGTTGTTACTTTATGTTACTTTACTGTTCAGCACAAAGGTATTTATTTATATTATTTACCACGTTTTAAATAATGATACATATTTGACGGTCCAGTTTTTGAACTTCTGCGTGTTGTCGGAATTGGATCGCGCACAGGACTCCTCTCTCTCCCCCACCCCCTTCCTAGATTGAGCATTTTTAAAAAAATGTTCCATGCTATTAAAGAGAAGAAATTAATGCTCCTTAGGGAAACAAAGTAATTTTAATTGGAAAAAATATCGATTGTCGTGAAAAAGTCTTAATTTATTTTCAAAAGAAACTTAAAATTAAATTTTTCTACACTGTTAAAAAAAACCTGAAAATTCAGGTAGTTTTCTGACTGATTTTAACAGAATATTTCCGTAATGCTTCAAAATGTATTTTTTCCTTACAAAAACGTAAACATCCCGACGAAAACGGAATTTTTCCATTTCTAGGGTTGCCGCTGTGCTGTACTTTGCTCCGATTAGTCTTCAAGTCATGATAAACATCACTTATTGATAGTGCTTATTAATCGCACTGTTACATTTTGCTAATTAAAAGCATATTTAGAATAACAACTCAGATGCTGTAGACAAAATAGATAGCTTGCTATTTCATGTCTGGAGAGTAATATACTCGTATGTCGAAATTGTTTACACGCCTTTGAACTTTGTAGGTTTGGAAAAATGTTTGCGCCATTTTTAGATTGGCAGATGTGTTTTGATCGCCCTGGTGATTTGATGTGGGTTTTACTGAGTCAGTATTAGAATATTTTTGTGGTTTTAATATTTTGCTCAATACTTTGAACAATTCTATTCGTTAGTCATATTGTGTGCTCTAGCAGTGAGAATAGTTTAAGGATCTCGTGTTATCAATTTAAAATAAAGCCTATTGGATTAGCTGTATCCAGATGCATTTAGCACCGCTGGTCATATGTAAGTGTTGTTGAATATCTTTGTACATGTTAATACAAATGTATTTTCCTTGTTAATATGCATTTGATAAAATTCCGATGATAGTTTATTTAGAATTTATACAACTATTATAGAGTTATTTTTTATTGCTCTTACGCATTCTTGAAAGTTAATACACTAAATGCCATTTCGTATCTATACCGGAGATTATCGTGGTGTGCGAGCAAGATAGGAAAAAATCACTCTTTTTGGGGGGGGGGGGGGATTCGCTTCACAGTTTGGAATACTGAAAGTAACTATTTTAAATCTCTAAATAAAGGTGTATTGTTGAGCTTTAATATATACAATGAAAGTTTTGGCTACAATAAGTACTTAATTTAATTTATTAAGATCTTAGCCAACAACTTATTTCAGATTATTGCAAGTTTCTTGGAAAAACAGTTCGGGTAAAACGAACTGATTGATATATGCTTAAGTAATAATGATTATGTACTAAAAATCTACGTTGCGATTCCAATGAGTGAAAAATTTGGATATCATTGGGGGGGGGGGGGGATGTAGCATCTGAACCAAAAATTCTTCACGTGCATGTCAATGATTCTGTTTTTAAACACAATAGATATGCGGTACTCTCTATCAGGTATATTATTATATGATAACGTCAACCTGCTTTTAATAGCATTTTATTTGACATATTCTGCAAATAAAAATATCATATTTTTCATGTATGTTTTTCCATGCCACCCCAGACAATGTACGACGAAGGGAATATCGAACAGTATCAGCAGGGATAATTGGTGTCCTGTTCAAATCCATCAATTTTTCTGCTAGTACTATTTGATTAATTTGACTCATCTGAAGTTGATATAAAAAGTTTTGGTCAGCAAATGGATGCTTGATATGTTAGGTAAGTTCTCTCTCCAGATGTTAATTTAAAAAATCTTTGAGTAACAAATGCAAATAAAAAAAAGTAATAATTTTAGAACAGTTAACTATATCTGTATTACATATCATTTTAAAGAACTAAATTTTTAATGAAACGAAAAGTCAATACTTGACGTATCTTTAAAATATTTTTTGAAAATAAAATCTTTTTACATAAATATGGAAAAGTGAGAAATGGAAAAAATATCGCAATGAAAAAATAAGGAACGTAAATTCTGTTAAAACACAGAAAGATCGTAAATGAACGGAAAAATAAGAAATGGAATTTTCGTTTAGTCACGAGAAATTTATAAACGGAAAACTAAAACTACGGAGAAATAAGAAATGGAACTTCTGTTAAATCACGGAAAGTCATTGAACGGAAACGTAATATTTACGGCAACTTTGCTGCCGGTACTTTCTCCGTTATTTTCAGGAATTTTTTTTAACAGTGTATAGTTACAGATTATTTCTTAGTTAATCACACCCCACACTACACTTCATATTTGTTTTACCCCCACCTCTCCTTTTTTTTCTTTTTACTTTTACTAGACGATCAAAAAATAAGAAAATACTTAAAATTCTACGCTTCGGAAGCCTCCTCCCTCAGTTAAAATCATTAAAGTGCTCTTCAAATCTCGTTTCACCCTGCTTTTAATATCATACAAATCGTCTAAAAACGACGCTTTGTTGAGGTGCTTAGCGCGAAGTCCTCTTTTAATACATTGAGACGATGCTCCCGTATGCAATCTGAAAATGAAAAAACTATAATTTAAAAAAATTAAGATGAGACCTTTTAACCCTCACCCCAGTCCTTGAAAATGGCTTAAAAACATCGCTTTTTATTACTTCTCTTTTGGAATGTTTCTTGGGGAGATTCAAAGAGCCCTTTCTTGTAATCATGAAAGTTTGTCGGTAACTGCCTTTTGGAACTTCAGTGTCAAAAAATTGGGGTGAAAAGTTTACGTCATCTCAAATCTATTTAAAAAAAAAAAAAATCGTCGAAGACCCAACCCTTACTCTGAAGTCAACACATTTCGCCTATAATCGTGTTTTTAAGACTTCAGTTTCTTAAAATTCCCCCCTCAAAAGACCCCCTGAAACTTTCCACCGTCTAAACCGCCACAGAGCGTCTAAAACTGCGTTCTTAAGACTATAATTTCAAAAAATTCTCCGAGGGAGAACCCCCAGACCCCTCTAGCAGATACGGGTATTTTTTAAGCGTACCCCCCCCCCCTATAAATATTTTCTGGTGGCACAGCCCAAGTGCAGGAAAGCCATGGTCGTACTTAGGATTGATGAATACGTGAAGACAACGCGAAACTGCTTTCCAGCATGACCATTTTAGGGGGTGGGGGTGGGGGCTTATCGTTTTTTTTTGAAAGAATGTTTTATATTTAAAAAAAAGAGGAATTACCAAAAAGAAGGGACTATATTTGTAATGCAAAAATTGTAATGTTTGATTTTTTTTACCGTGGAGAGGGGCGGCACTTTGGAAATTTGTCCGGGGCGGCAAAACTGCTAGAGCCGCCCCTGTTGCACAATTTCAAATGTAAAACATCAACTTGGAAAATATTGCGTGAGAATGGGTTTGAAGCCCCCCTCCCTCTTGGGACCCTTACGTAATTAATGAATGGTCCCTAAAGACATCCAGTAATGTCCTTACATCCACAATCTCACTATTTTGCGTTGAAAAAAGGGTTCCTTGAAACCCCGAAACACGTGTCTGCAGTATTCTATATAGTTGGGCTCTAAAACGTTTGTTGTTGCCTGTTACACCTGTATCATTACCTAATGGTATAGTCGCGAAGGTGGACGTAAGGGGAAAGACTTCCCTCAGATTTTCAACTTAAGTATTCCACCTTTTTACCTGAAATATAATTTTAATTTTAATGCCTCTCAAGTTGGAACCTTATTAGCGCGCCCACTTCCACCAAACATATCATTAGACTACCAAAGCACCCCAAATAATCATTTGATAATCAAGCATTCGAAAGCATACATTCAATTATAACACTATTCGAATGAAACATCATTAACTTTTCAAAGCTAGCCCTCTGACCCCCCTAAATGACGGATCCGTCCCTGCAACTGAAACTCTTCAGAAGCAGAGGTGCCCACCCGTCCTGAGGACAAGGGCACCCCCCTCAATATCGCATAGACCACCCCACCGCCAAAAAAAAGCGAAAACTATCCCTCAAAACACTCCCCCCCCTCAAAAAGGACATTCCCTAAAAAAGATTAACGTCCATTGAGAATTTCAATGGCGCAGTCTGCGCTATGACCCACCTCCCCTGTGGGCACCTCAGCTCAACCAGTCACTCCAAATTTTTCTGGGGGAAGGGTTAAAGGGTCTAAATGCATATCTTTTCGGAAGGCAACAAAAACCATGACCATTCATAAATAAAATCATTAACTTTTCAAAGCCAGCCCTCTGACCCCCTAAATGACGGATCCACACCTGCAATTGAATCACTTCAGAAGCAGGGGTGCCCCCTGAGGTCAAAGGCGCACCCCCTCAATATCACAGAGCCCCCCGAAAAATAAGAAAAATACCCCTTAAAACACCCCTTCCCCCTAAAAATGTCAATGGCGCAGTCTGCGCCACGATCCCCACCTTCCAAGGTGGGCACCCCTGTCAGAAGTCAACTATATTGAGAGGTTCATTCGATTCTCAAATCGATCAAAAATTACACTGCTCGAGTGATTGAGATCTCGAGAACTCAATATCTCGAGAGCTTAACATCTCGAGAACTCAACATCTCGAGAAGTTCAAAGCGAGAACTCGAGCAGTTTTGATCGCTCGAGCACTCGGAAAGGACAAACGAGAACTCGAGCAGTTGATCGCTCGAGAACTCGGAAAGTGATAATCGAGAACTCGAGAAGTTCATCGCTCGAGAACTCGAAAAGTGATAATCGAGAACTCGAGATACGATAATCGAGAACTCATGATAATCGAGTTCTCGAATGATTTTGAATAATCGAGTGATTCGATTATGAGTACTCGATTATGCCCATCACTAGTTCATACGTATCTGGAGGCCATAACCTGTTATTGATTTCAGCAGAGCACAAGAATTAACAGCAATCATCTTAATTACACATTTATTTGAAGAAAAGCATATTAGAAAAACGGCAGATACAAACTCCAAACAACAACGTAATTAATTCTAAGCGCACTGAAGAAAACGATCATTGACGGCCGCCAAGCAGCGAAAGTCCGCCAAGAGTTGGCAAGATATTGCTCAATTTCTACAGAAACACTTAATTCACATTTTGCAAAGCAAGAAATTGAACCTTTGAAGATCAAATTGAAACTTGTAAAAACTGATCATTTTGAATACATTAAATATAAGTTTTTACCAAATTATTATTTTTCGTGGACTGTTTTAAACACTAAAAATAAATACAGTATACTCCCGATTATCCAGCTGCGGATAATCCGGTTTGCGGATTATTCGTGCATCATTTCGGAATCACACTTTTTTAAAGCTTCTTTTAGGCGCTAAAATCAAGGTAATACGAAGCGTACCCTACTATCCGTGTAAGCTACATTTATCATCAGATCACTGCGCGACTTTTCTGGTAAACATGGCTAGTGTGAAACTGAAGAGGAATGTTTTAAATGTGAAACAAAAATTGGAAATTATCAAAAAAATTGACAATGGTGAATCCGCTAGCATATTGGCAAAAGGTTATGACATTGGGGTGCAAACTGTTCACGATATAATGAAAAACAGAGAAAAACTTTCTTCTTATGCTAGGGATTGTGATGATAAATCTGCACTTTATAAACAAAAAAGTATGAAAACGTCAACCTACAAAGATTTAGACTCCGCTCTTCTACAATGGTTTAACCAAAAGAGAGCGGAAGGAATTCCAATTTCGGGTGCTATGTGCTCAGAAAAAGCTAAATTTTTTCATGAAGCACTTGGATTAGAAGGGGACTTTAATGCGTCTTCAGGATGGTTAACGAGATTCAAGCAACGCTATGGAATCAGAAAGTTGCAGGTTGAAGGAGAGCGTTTAAATGCTGATGTGACTGCTGCTGAAACATTTTGTGTGGAATTTCAAAAATTTGTTGCCAAAGAAGAATTGTCTCTTGATCAAGTTTACAATGCCGATGAAAACACTTGCCTCACAAGAAGAAAAATCAGCTCCAGGTCACAAGTCATCTAAAGAGGGAGTAACCATCATGTGCTGTGGAAATGCTTTAGGTAACCATAAAATGAAACTCTTAATGATTGGGAAGGTCAAGAAACCCCGTTCATCTAAAGGTACGGAACAAAAATCTTGCCAGTTATGTACTGAAATCAGAAAGGAGAGTGAATGACAAAAGATATTTTTCTGCGATGGTGTTCGGTGTGCCCTGTCACGCCCTACAGCAGCGCCACCTACGGCAAGTAAGAGTAAGCTAGCAGAATCAATTGGACGTTCAACGAATGAGGAAGTAATCCTCAGCTGTGCCCTGCATATACGTAACGGCCCCTTGGCCTATGTGAAGAACTATTTCAGCTGTGCCCTGCACATATATGTAACGGCCCCTTGGCCTATTATGTAAAGAACCATTATCAATTCAATGTCCCTTTGGCATCAATAAAATACTTAAAAATTTTCATAATACAGTCCACTTATTTCTGAGCTCTCAACAGTTGGTCCGTGCGACCCTGAGCTCCAGTAAAATGACATCACTTGTTGGATTAAACTGTCAACGCGGAGCGCTAAGAGTCAAAGTAGAGAAATTGTGTAAGTTCGCATCTTCATTTACCCTGGATATTGAAGATGTGACAAAAACAGAAATTCTACTAAAAAGCAGAATGAAAGCTGTTCTGGAACTGAAAGCAGCACTTGAAGAAATGCTCTTGTCCTATACAAGACTCCCGGATGAAATCGATCTAAAAGACGCTCTATCCCTGACAATGGAGCTTCAAGACGAACTGGATCAAGCAGAGGTAAAAATTAATATTTTCCTCTCGAAATTAAACTGCATTTCTTCTAATGAAGAAACTGTTAAAAATGTAAACAGATTTAAAATTCCCGACTTACCCTTACCCTCATTTTCGGGAAGGTATGAAGATTTCCAGAACTTTAAAGTTCAATTTATGTCAATAATCGGGAATAATTCTGAACTCACCCCCATGCAACAATTATGTTATTTAAAAAGTTGCTTAAGGGGAGAAGCTAAAAGACTTGAATCGTCTCAAGATACATATGACTCTCTGTGGTCATCTTTAGAAGACAGATATGAAAATAAACGCGCAGTAATAGAACATTATGTGCTTAAAATATTAACTATGTCTAAGATTCAAGACTCTCCCAATCAATTAATGCAATTGATAGATGATACAAGATGTCAAATCCACGCATTAGATTTACTTGAATTAAAATCTAACGAACTGTCAGGCACATTAATTCTGCACATCTTGTTTCAAAAATTAGATCCAGATGTCAGGAAGAGTTTCGAAATGACACTAAACAAAAATGTCATTCCGAAACTGAACGATTTCTTAAGCTTTTTAGAAGAGCGTTCGAGAATAATTCAAGCGTCTACTTCTCAAACGCAGAAAAAGAAGTTCCAAGTTAATATGAAACTTGGCACCCATCCAAATAGTGAAAACCACTCTCTTCTTCTGAGGAATAATAATAAAACTAAGCAATGTGTAATTTTCAATTGCAATGAAACGCACCCCTTATACCGGTGTGAGAAATTTAAACAGATGAATTAAAAAAAAAGAATAGGCCTAGTAAATAAGTATAACTTTTGTAGAATTTGTTTGAATAACCATCTTCCAAATCCTTGCCTTTCAAAGGGCAAATGTTTCATTTGCAATAAGGCTCATCATAGTCTGATTCATTGCATAACGCAAGAAAAAAATGAAGACGCCAATACGTCTGCTCAAGTAGGCGATATATCAAGTCCACCCCTCCCTTCCTCCCCTTCTACTTCAACCGCCTTACTAGCGCATGAGAATCAGAAAAATCCTTGTGTCATTTTGAACACAACTGTGATTTATTTGAAAAATAGCAGTGGATCATTCAGTTCATTGGTTGCTTCCTTAGATTGCTGCTCAAGTGTTAATTTAATCACCACGAATGCCGCAAATTCTTTAGGATTAAAGAAGCAAAAAACCCACGTTCCCATTGCAGGAATCAGTGATTCCATTTGTAATTCAAAATCATTTATCTCAACTGAGTTATCTAACGAAACTGAATCTAAATTATACCATCTGGATATGTTAGTTGTTCCAAAAATTGCTGTCTTCCCCCCCATGTCATATAAATATTTCCAATTATAATTTTCCGTCAAATGTGAAACTAGCGGACAATGCATGGAATATTCCAAAAAAGGTAGATGTAATACTGGGAGCCTCCTTGTTTTTTGATCTTTTAGGCAAAAATAAAATTAAAATTGATAACTCACAATTATATTTAGTTGAAACTGTATTCGGTCATATCGTATCAGGTACTGTTCCGCCATCAAAATCCGATAAACCATCATCTAATTCATGTTTTCTACTTTTAGAATCTGAGCGTTTGGACAAAGCATTAACCTCCTTTTGGGAAATTGAGCAGGTTGATCAAACCAAACCAATAGTTAGTGAAGAATTGCATTATTGTAACGAACATATTTTAAATACTCATTATCGGAAGAATGACGGTAGATACGTTGTTTATTTGCCTTTTAAACCTCAAATATCGAAAGATGAGGGATTGGGGGATTCTCAGCAAATCGCTTCAAAGAGATTAACTCAGTTGTGGAAAAAATTAGATCGCGACCCAAAATTAAAAGAATTGTATGTAGATTTTCTTCAAGAATATGAAAATTTAGGCCATATGGAGGAAATAATTGAAGATAAAATTCCTGAAGAGGGCTTTTTCTTTCCCCATCATGGTGTGCTCCGACCGTCCAGCACGTCATCAAAATTAAGAGTTTTTTTTGACGGGAGTTGCAAAACAACTAACGGGAAGTCACTAAATGATTTGTTATTAAAGGGAGGAATGATCCAAGATGATCTCTTTGCTATAACAACGCATTTTAGAAAACATATTTGGGCGTTTACTGTTGATATCAATAAAATGTTTCGCCAAATCGAAGTAGATCCTTCTCACACTAATTTCCAAAAAATCTTGTGGAGAGAAGGGAAGGAGGAACCGGACAAAATTTTTCACTTAAAAACTGTCACATACCGATGTGCAAGCAGCCCATATCTTGCTACAAGAACGCTGCAACAACTTGCCAGGGATGAGGAAAAAAGTTTCCCATTAGCCTCGGAAATCGTCCTCAACGATTTTTACATGGACGATTGTCTCTCTGGATCATCCAATCTGAAAGACTTCAAAGAATTAACTAGACAATTATCTGAACTACTTCAGGCAGATCAAATGTGTCTACACAAATGGCGTTCTAATGCAGTTGTAAGGTCATTAGAATGTCCAGATTTCTCTTTCAAGGAAAAAGATTTAGATTCACCAGTGAAAACACTAGGACTGCTATGGAATAGTAACTCAGACACCTTTAACTTTAAGGTTACTGTGAACTTAAGCTCTACTTATATAAAGCGAGAAGTGCTCAGCCAAATTGCTCGCTTATTCGACCCGCTAGGACTAATCGGTCCGGTAATATGTCAAGCCAAAATATTAATGCAACAGCTTTGGTTGCTAAAATGCGACTGGAATGAACAAGTTTCTAAGGTCTCTTCCAGTTATAGAAACATTTAATATTCCAAGATGCATCCTTGTACAAGATCCGACCTCCATCTCAATCCACGGTTTCGCTGATGCCAGCGAAAAGGCGTTTGGAGCCTCAGTATACCTCAAATCCTCTAACTCGAACACTCATAGCTGCAAACTTATCTGTAGCAAAAGCCGAGTTACACCTTTAAAGACGGTCAGTATTCCCAGATTGGAGCTGTCAGCGTGCCTCCTGCTATGCCAACTGGTTCACAGAGTGATAGCCGCTCTCAAGCTTAAAATAGATAAGGTGACATTGTGGTCAGATTCGACTATTGCTCTCGCCTGGATCTCCACCTCACCACATCTCCTCAAGACATTCGTCAGCAATCGAGTATCATTGATTCAGGAACTTTCTAAAAATTTTGACTGGAAACACGTGATTTCCGAGTTGAACCCTTCAGACCCATTGTCCCGGGGACAAGACGCCGTTTCGCTCTCTAACAACAAGCTTTGGTGGGATGGCTCTGAGTTCCTTGCAGATGACAACTGGACCGTCAGCTCAAACCCAGAATCTAATTACAGTGAAGAACATTTTGTGAAAGAACTGAAACAAAATACAACTTTCTTGTTCACTGTACATGACAACTTGTTTTTTGAGGACCTCTTTAGTATTACTAATAGTTTCTTGAAATTAATTCGTGTGATTAGTTTACTTTTTAGGTTTCACAATAACTGCACAAAATCAGGTAGTAAACTTACAGGCCCCATCAGTTCGGATGAAATGGAAATATCTAAAATTTTTCTTCTTCAACTTGTACAAAGTAAGTACTTTTTTGAAGAAATTTTGGCTTTGAAAAAAGGTTTGCCACTCTCTTCAAGGAGTAGGTTAAAATATTTTGATCCATTTCTTGATAAAAATGGTTTGATTAGAGTAAGTGGTAGGATAAACAATGCAAATTTAAGCTATAATCAAAGGCATCCCGTTATATTGCCGTCTGAGCATAAGATAACCAAACTTATTTTTCTTTATTTTCATGATAAAAACTTTCATAATGGCCCACAAGCTTTGTTAAATTCGGTTAGGCAATTGTATTGGCCACTTAATGGCAGGAGCATTGCTAGGCAGATTGTTCATCAATGTGTTATTTGTACTAAGGCAAAACCTATCCCTTCTCAACAAATAATGGGAGAATTACCTTCAGAAAGGATTAATGTTAATTTTAAGTTTAATTCTTGTGCTATTGATTATTGTGGCCCATTTCTGATTAAGTATAAGGGCCAACGAAAGGGTAACTATCACAAGATATACGTTTGTATTTTTGTTTGCATGGCAACAAAAGCAATCCACTTGGAGATCGTAAATGACTTAACTGCCGAAGCATGTATTGCTTGCTTAAAGCGGTTTTTTACCCGACGAGGTAAACCAGAAAAAATATTTAGTGACAATGCAAAGAATTTCGAGAGTGCAAATTCAGAAATTAAAAAATTGAGGGATCTTTTCAATAAGCAAAATGATTCTTTGTACAATTTTTTAACTGAGGAAAATATAAAATGGAAATTTATACCTCCGAGAGCACCAAATTTTAATGGTCTTGCAGAAGCAGGAGTCAAGTCTTTCAAGTATTATTTCAAACGAACTGTAGGAGGTACTATATTAACCTATGAACAGTTTTTAACTATTGTTATTCAAGTAGAGGGAATTTTGAACTCACGCCCTCTAACTCCTTTAACATCAAATATTGATGATTTAGATGTTCTAACTCCTGGACATTTTCTCATAGGTAGACCAATTAATATTATCGCTGAACCTAACTTAACTGAGTTAAATAATAATACTTAGTTTATGGCAGAAAACAATTAAAATGGTTCAAAATATCTGGAAGAATTGGTCAAATAACTATTTGAGCACATTGATCCAGAGAAATAAATGGTTGTTTGCTAAACAAAATGTAAAAATTGGAGATATGGTAGTTGTAAAGGAAGAAAACCTTCCTACGTGTAAATGGTTATTGGGAAGAATTAATGAGATATTCTACGGAAAAGACAACCATGTAAGAGTTGTTACAGTTCAGACTAAAAATGGTATATACAAAAGACCAATTACAAAAATTGCAGTTTTGCCTATTGAGAATGTATAAAGATTTACTTGTAGAATTTTATATTGTGTGTAATTTTGAATTGTATGTGAATGTTCTGTATTTCTTTAGTCATTTTATATAACTGTCTTTTTTACTATTTGTTTTATTAATTTGTTGAAATTAACATTTCAACGCCGGGCGGAATGTTCGGTGTGCCCTGTCACGCCCTACAGCAGCGCCACCTACGGCAAGTAAGAGTAAGCTAGCAGAATCAATTGGACGTTCAACGAATGAGGAAGTAATCCTCAGCTGTGCCCTGCACATACAGTGGCTCCCAAAAGTGTTCGTACACTTTGAAATTTTTAGTAAAACCAAAATAACTCGAAACTGAATTCGAATATGAAGTCCAATATTTTTTCACATGATTCCTATGCCATTCTAAATACAACCCATTGATTTTTTCAAAATATTGATGGATCTTATTTTTGAAATGGGTCAGAAAACGAAGAGGCAGAGAAATAACACGCCACAAAAGTCATCGTACACTCAAATATTTTCGAATAACTTCATGATTAAAATTATCATATGCCGTTTTATTTATATTTTTGCATTGTGTTGACCCTTATAAGTCATTTGGCTTTAATTTTTTGTTTATTTATTCCTTAATACTGTGCTTATTACTGTAAAATGGCGGGCATTCGTAAAAAACCGCAAACACCATTCAAAATTTGAATTTTTTTCCCATAGTAGTGGTAAATTGGTTTGAAATGTCTCTAAATTAGTTAATTTATTTCATTCTATTGTAAAGTGCTTGATAAAATGCTTTAAAGAAAGGAATTGCACCTAAAACAAGGTAAGAAAAGGTCAACCGGCAAAGTTGACAAAACGTGATCGGAGATTTCAAGCTAAAAAATTTATGAAAAATACACATTTGAGTGCTGTAAAAGTTTCTGCAGAGTTAAATGAAACATTTTACATTTAATTTTCACCTAAAATTGTTCGTCAAGTTATCTGATTAGCTGAATTACACGGGTCCTCTTAAAGCAGAAATTTTCTTGGTCGTGCGAAAAACAGAAAGCTTACGCTTTTCGTCGCAAAATCAATGATAAGTAAGCTAAAAACGTTTTAGAATCACGTCTTACTTACAGATAAAAAATAATTCAACATTTTTGGTTAAATTGTTGTATAACTTGAAGTAGAAGAAAAAAAATTAGGAACTTAATCTTAAGAACTTATTTGGATCAGATAATCAGGACGGTGGAGGTGTTCTATTGTGAGGGTGCATATGAGCATCAGGACTTGGTAGTTAGGAATTTTTTGATTAAATAATGAATCATGCTGTTCCTTTAAATATTTTAAAAACCAATTTTGAACTCTTAGCGAAAAATTTGGTTATTGGAAACAACTTTGTTTTTTATCAAGACAACGATAAGAAGCACACGGTTTTCAACGTTTGCGTCTAGTGCCTCGAAAATTGTCCTAAAATTTAGAAAATATCACCTCAATCTCCAGATTTTAACTTAATGTAACGTATTTAGAGAGATCTGGAGGCTAGATTACGAAAATAGGGCTTTAAAACGAAAATAGAGCTAGAAACAGTAAGACTCGAAGTGGTGGTTGAACACTTATTCAGAAATTACGCAAAAAAAGAAAGAAAAAGAATGAAATCTATTCCCAGACGTTTAAAAGGTGTTATGAATACTATATGATATTCTACTAATTAATAACTTAATCAAAAGTTAGATTATTTAATAATATATAGACATTTTATAAAGTGTACGAAGACTTTTGTGAGATAAAATTTCCGGCACTTTTTGGTTTTTGATTTTTAAAAAATTAAGTTTTAATATTTTTTAAAAATTTTTCATGTAGTCTTGTTAAAAAATGATCATAGATCTTATAATTAAATACCTATTCCGAAATATTAATTCTAACCAATGGATTGGGGCCTATTTCGTTGAAAGTCGTAGGTGTACGAAGACTTTTGGGAGCCACTGTATACGTAACGGCCCCTTGGCCTATGTGAAGAACTATTTCAGCTGTGCCCTGCACAGATATGTAACGGCCCCTTGGCCTATGTGAAGAACTATTTCAGCTGTGCCCTGCACATATATGTAACGGCCCCTTGGCCTATGTAAAGAACCATTATCAATTCAATGCCCCTTTGGCATCAATAAAATACTTTAAAATTTTCATAATACAGTCCACTTATTTCTGAGCTCTCAACAGATGGTTTCACGAACATTTTGTTCCTGAAGTTAAAAAGCATTTAAAAGCTAAAGGTTTACCTTTGAAAGCAGTACTGCTTTTAGATAATGCCCCATCACATCCGGATGAAAGTTTGCTGAAGTCTGCTGACGGGCTAATTACCGGTAAATTTTTCCCTCCAATTGTTACATCTTTAATACAACCCATGGATCAAGGTGTAATTGCGTCAATGAAACGACTGTACAGAGCTGATCAAGTTTTAAAAAACTTGACTTGATCCACGAGGTTGTAACGCTTAAAAACTTTTGGAGGCAGTATTCATTATTGGATGCAGTGCATGGTATAGCAGCTTGGAGAAAAATTTTGGAACAAGAGTCATTGGATGAAGAATCATCTTCGATTGCCGAAGATAATATCGATAACATCATTGAGGAAGTTAAAGAGATCGAAGCTTTCGAATATTTGACGCAGAAAATGTCGAAGAGTAATTTAAAAGCGACGAATGTGAATCAGGATTTCAATGTCTAAGCTGACGAAAATATCATTAAACTTGTTTACTGAATCAAACGCAAGTGATGATAACGAAGATGAAGAACATGAAGAAAATACAATTTCACATTCTACTGCTCTACAATCTGCGAAACATTTATTGGACTACATGAGTGAAAGAGGTTACGATTACGGAGAAATAATTGCAGTAAGAAAAATTCGTACGGACATACGCAACAATTTAAACAAACAAAGAAAAGAAAAATGTATCACCGATTTTTTAAGCAATAAAAAAAAAATTTCGAAGAAAAGTTCCTTGTTTGTGTGAGTATATATATATATATATATATTATTTAGTTTTTCTAATTTCCCCTTAAATAGTTACCCTGCATATTCCTTAAATGATTTTTTGGACTATCCGTGTTTTATCGTGCTATGTCACCCGCTGATTAGCACGGATAATCGGGAGTATACTGTAGATTGAAAAAATGCTTCTTTGTAGCTATTTAATATTTTGAATAGTAGCATTAATTCAACAGACAGTTAAAATATGAAAAAAACACATACACAACAAAAAAACTTTCCCCTTACAATTTAATGTATTATTTGTGAATGCTAATCACTAGAAATTGCATTTCAGTGACCTGAAGAAACTATACAAACCTAGTTATAAGCATCTATTGATAAACTAGAAACAATCCTTTTTGGGATCAATACATTATTAAAATATTCAAGTTATTGTACTTACTTGAGTTTTCTTGTGATAACTGATTAGTCTTAGCAGGCCTAGGACCAGTTGAAATGGTTGGTGATCCAAGAGAAGAGGAGACTGGAGGATTTTCTCTGACAGTTCCAGCTTCCAGAGTATTTTGTCTCTTAAAGGACGGAGGAGGACCATTATTCACAGGGGTTGTTTGGTTGGCTGTAAAGAAAGTAGAATAAATGTACAGAAACAGGATATTTTACAACTCCAAGGTTTTCTCTACAAATTAAGATTTGATCGATAAAAGTCGGAAACAACGTTTAAAAGCACAAATAAAAGATTGAAAAGGTTAAATGCAGACATGTTACAGACAACAATGTGTATCAAGTACAAATACAGTATTAAAATAGAGTTAAGAAAAGCATTATTCCTTCTTCCAGTTCACTGTTTGCATTCCTTTCATTCTTCAATTTATTATGTCTGAACTCAATAGAGTTTGCAACTTACGTATCAAGAAACTTAAATACTTAGACCATTTGTCCTTTCTTTGGGAATGCAAAAGAAGACATGTTATTTCAAATTTTATTTCTATTCAGTGCAACTTATCTCATTCGATAAGGGTTGAGAAAACTTTAATTCTAAATTGGCTCTGTTAAGAGCACTTATTCAGGACACACCAAAAAAGGTTGCAATAATTGAGCGGGAGCTTTTTTATTTGCATTTACATCTTCCGAATTGTATTGATAATTTTGATTATTTCGAATGGAGATCTTGGCATAGAGCTTTGTATTCTTCTAGAAAACACAGATCAATCTTAAATAAAAAGTTGATAACTTGCTGAGTTTATAACTCTATTTTAATACTTTATTTGTACTTTATACATGTTATTTTACTCATTCCATAGTACAAAGTTTTCGACTGCTTTTTTACAATTTACGGAGGCAATAGCCTCCTTTCTCAGTGCAAAGCAAGCAAATTGGATGGAACACGGTCATGGGAGAGTTTAAATACAAAAAAGGGGGGGGGGGGAGGTGGACCAATCAGATCTCAGAGAGGGCTGAGGCATGATTTGACGTATCAGAATATGTAAATTTGAACCTATCGATTAAGATTGGAGAGACATGCGAAACCGCAAAACTGATTACAAAGATTATTCAAGTTTTTGTGAACGTAAGTCTTCCAGAAAATCTAATTCCCCTACATTTATAGGTCTGCAAATAATCTTCGCCTCCGAAAAACCAAAATGATGCCCTAGTCCCAACAATGTTTGGCAATCAAAGATTTTTTCAAACATAGTTTTCATGTCCCTTTAAAACTCAACAAAAACAAAACTTAAGTGATCGCCTTGTCCGTCCTACGTATCCAATTTTATATTGGCAATTAATATGATAGGTGCCCCCACTGCACACCACTTGCACGAAGCTCATGCTTTTTGTGATTTGATCCTTCAGTTTGTTTCATGAAATACAGTATAACACCGATTTAACGATTGTCAAGGGCTGGAAAAAATTATCAAAGATATCATTAAATCGAGAAGCATATACATTCAATGCAGTTAAATCCAAACCAGTGAATTGTACACTCCTGTTTGTGAAAACTGCAACACCATGAAGGAAGCATCATAGTTGAATGAAATTTAATACACAGTTGAATGGTAATGATAAAAATAAATGATTACATTTTCAAACCAAACAATCAATAAAAAGAGATTAGTATTTTGTGTGGCCACCACGCGCCATAATAAGAGCTGCTACACGACTCGGCATGGAGTGAAACAAAGTTTGAATATCTGCTGCGGAAGAGTATTCCATATTGTTTGTATGCACAACCAAAGTTCGTCTGTAGAAGCAACAGGAAGAGGATCACGAGTGAGACACCGCCCAACGAAATCCCACATATGTTAAATCGGTGACATATCCAGGGAATATGCAGGCCAAGGAATGTTGGCAAAAGCCTTTTTTTTGGGGGGGTTCTTGGAGAGATTCGTAAAAAGCTAGAATGTGTTGTAATATTGGAAAACTTACCTGTGAATTCAAACTATCCGAGTGAAATAGATTCTCGGTTTCAAAAGACGTAAATACCCGGCGAGCATGTAGAAATCCCTAGTGACTAAACACCCAACTGCCAATCACGTATTTCGCCCATCAGCAGACATGACGTCAGGCCTCAAGAGTTGAGGATCTTTCTGCTGATAGCAGTGCAGAAAGAAAATTTAAAAATAGCAACAGTTAAAAGATGAACTGAGTTGAGTTGCTATGGGATGCAAAATATGCAAATTTTGACGATGTCACGTCATTGATTAGGGGAAAAGGAGACTGCTTAAATAGCAAGTCAATCAATCAATCCATCTCTTATGATTTGCTTCCGTTCTGCAGACAGTTTGTTTTTGATGTGAGCATGTGAGCTCGGATTGATTTGTCCACGCAAAAGACGACAAAGTTTTATTTGAGAAATGAAAAATTAAAATTTGTTTTGCCTGCTAGAAGTGCAGGAGGTGTTCTAAAACAGTACAATATGTTTAGAAGGCGGTTTTTGTTAAAAGGAATTTAGAAATGAAGAGTTGAAGTATTGAGAATTAGGCTTAACAGGACTGGAGGATCCGATACGGCTCATTCTAGGTTCTGAGCTGGTCGGACCGTACGAGATTCAGTGTGGGGTGAGGCATCTTTCATAGACTGTGTGTCCCCCTATTAGGGTGAGGTGACCTCTCATAGACTGTGTGTCCTCTACTACTGAATGTCAAGGGTGCCCATATAGGAGAGCAAGGATTTCCACTCCCGGATTTCCGAGCTGTACGACCCTCATCTGTCCACTGCTTCCAAACACACATGACTGTGCTACTGTTACTCTGCACAGGAGTGGCTACTGTACAATAAAACAATCCAGCTTCATGAAGGCCGACGATTCTGCCCTATTCAAACTGCGAAATTTGCTCATATTTTGCTTTCTTTCGTCAAAGAGGCATAGTAAAGATTCAGTTAACTTTCACTCTAGCATATAACCACCGATAATCATACACGCCTTGCTACAGCCATCTTTTTATATTCGGTCGATAAGCCCTTCAGAGGGCGCTGCTCAGCATACGCATGTGCTACCAGTCTGCAATTCTAATCATTTGCATATCATGCCCTACTCACTGGCGTAGCTACATTTTCTGCCGTCCAGGGCGGTTCCTCCTGCTTTGCCGTCCCTTTGCTGCCCTTTTTGATGGGAAATTAGTTGACATAGGGTCAACAATATTTGAATAAGATTTTAATAAACAAGAAAATAAACCTATTTTTCTTCCTCTTTATTTTTCTTGCAGGAGGGAAAAAAGGAAATTCAGAGTCGCACCGAAACATTCCAAAAGTTCAGTCAAAATTTAGAATTTTAAGCAATTTTTAGTAACGCTTATGAGTCATTCCATTTCAAATCAGGCAGGCAGGTATGAAAAGTGTCATATGACCATCACTGATTTTTTTGAAAAAAATACAGTAGTTACAACTAAGGGACATATGAAATATCCCAAAAGGATTTTGCAAGAAAAATTTTTTTTCTTCAGTTACAGCCTATTAAAATTCTGCACAAAATCCGCCATTTTGGAAAAAAAACCGGCAAAACACTCCATTTCAAATGGACATTATTTCAAAAGTATTTAACCTATTTGAATAATTCTTTTTTCTAAAAATAAATAAGGACCCATATATCATCTAGACATCGTTTTTGAAAGTTTAGTTAGGTTTTTTGATAAAGAAAAAAAAATCATTTTTGTCGCGAAAAAACTGCATTTTTACCGATTTTATGATTTTTTTTCTCCATGAAAAAAAAAGTTTTTTTTACTAAATGGAGATGGCAGTCTAAAGCCCTTATATGATAGTTTCATAACATATTTTATTATAATCCTTGGATGCATACAGCCTCGAAAATAAAATTTGAAAATTTTCAAAAATTAGCGATTTTTGAAGTGATTATACTCCAAAAATCCATTTTTTAAAAATCTAAAAATTGGCTCATTTCAACCCCATATAATGCTTAACAAGTGGGTAGACACCGCATCCCGTATTTTTCCCCATAAAATGTTTTATGATTTTTTGAAAGTGACCTTATCGCCCATGGCATGCATGTAAAATAAAAATTTCTAATAATTTCAGTAACTGAAATTCTGGTTATATTAATGCCTAATAACTACAATAAAGGTTCCCTTTATCAGGAACAACTAAAATCTTACTAACTTTTAATAGTATATCAGTAACAAACCGCTGTTGATGACCTAGTCAATTCGTCTTTTTGTAAGACTCTGTGTGTAGCCTTTAGATAGAAGAGCCTTTGGTGATTATATTAATGACTAATAGCTACGATAATGATGTACTTTATCAGAAACAGTAAAAATCTATAATTTTTTTATAAATATTAGTTTTTTTTGTCTCCAAAGCTATGCATTCACCGTTACTAACATATGCAGCAACAAATCATATTTTTTCTCTTTCAATTTTCTTTCTCTTCAACTCAATTACGCGACAGGGGAAACCATCAAAGGGAAGAACAATACAATGCATTTAAAACGATTAATTTTAATTTCGTGTTTTGGTTGACATTGGCGAATGTTGTCACATAATTTTTGGATCCTACCCAGTATGATTACTTTTATACGTAAGAATATGTATACTAAATTCATACCGCAAAACTCACTTGTAATTTAAGAATTTAAAAAGCCCACTGTTTTATGAGAGAAATAATTAATTGAACATGGTTGTAAGTTGAGGTAACCAAACAGATCTCACCAAAGGTAGCTATTATAGCCAGGGATCCAATTTCTAACAAAAGAAAGTCAGGATCCCTATAGTCTTCAGAACTTATTTTAATGCTTAAGTGGCCTGAATTCGGTCAAAAATACAAAAATTTGAGTGAAACAAATAAGGAAGTATGGGATCTCAGTTCCCATAACAATTAGGCGCTGATCAGCAGAAAAAATATATTCATTTAACAAAGTACAAAAAGACTAATTGACTGGGTCATCAGAAGCGGTTTGATACTGCTACATTATTAAAAGTTAGTAAGATTTTAGTTGTTCCTGATAAAGAGCACCTTTATTGTAGTTATTAGGCATTAATATAACCAGAATTTCAGTTACTGAAATTATTAGAAATTTTTATTTTACATGCATGCCATGGGCGATAAGGTCACTTTCAAAAAATCATAAAACATTTTATGGGAAAAAATACGGGATGCGGTGTCTACCCACTTGTTAAGCATTATATGGGGTTCAAATGAGCCAATTTTTAGATTTTTAAAAAATGGGTTTTTTGAGTAAAATCACTTTAAAAATCGCTAATTTTTGAAAATCAAAATTTCAAATTTTATTTTCGAGGCTGTATGCATCCAAGGATTATAATAAAATATGTTATGAAACTATCATATAAGGGCTTTAGACTGCCATCTCCGTTTAGTAAAAAAAACTTTTTTTTCATGGAGAAAAAAAAATCATAAAATCGGTAAAAATGCAGTTTTTTCGCGACAAAAATGATTTTTTTTCTTTATCAAAAAACCTAACTAAACTTTCAAAAACGATGTCTAGAGGATATATGGGTCCTTATTTATTTTTAGAAAAAAGAATTATTCAAATAGGTTAAATACTTTTGAAATAATGTCCATTTGAAATGGAGTGTTTTGCCGGTTTTTTCCAAAATGGCGGATTTTGTGCAGAATTTTAATAGGCTGTAACTGAAGAAAAAAATTTTTTCTTGCGAAACCCTTTTGGGATATTTCATATGTCCCTTAGTTGTAACTACTGTATTTTTTTCAAAAAAATCGGTGATGGTCATGTGACAGACCCTGCCTGATCTGAAATGGAATGGCTCTTATAGAAAAGATGCTTGGAGATTCCTCCAGATTTTTCATTTTTTTTTAAAGCTAAAATTAGTTTTTTGCATTCTTTGGTGACGTTAGGGGGTCAGGATTTCTCAAGGAAATATTCCGCAACTGAAGTGTTAAAAATGCGATTTTATGCTATCTTTGGATAAATGACGATATTGGGGAAGGTTCGGAGGTGCTGTCCGGTTAGCTTTTTGACAACACTGAAAAACACGTAAATGTGGGCTGTATCTAGTGGTGTAAGGGTTTCGCCTAAATCTTTGATGACGTTAAAAAGAAAAGGGACGTTCAGGAGCTCTCTGAAAATTTTTTGACACCAAAGTTTCAAAAAATGATATTGTAGGCTATCTTTATTGGCTTTAGGTTTCTAAAAATTTGGGGAAGCAGATGGTTTTTCCGTCTCCTCTTGAAACTTTTTGAAAATTACATCCTAAAAACGCGACTTCAGCTGTTGTTTGACGGACAACGTTATGAGAGAGAGTTCGGAGAGTAGTTTCCCAAACGAAATCTTTTTCGAAACTGTTGCTCATTTTTAATTCTTCACTATTGAGAAAAAAAGGATTTGCGGTGTTCCTTCGGAAATTTCTAAGAACGAAATTTGGAGCCAACTGTGATGACGTTAGCTGATTTCATGCACATCTGGGGTCCCTAGCTTAGAATATTTCTAAAGTTGAAGTTTAAAAAACCCTACTTTAAGCTATTTTTGGAGACATTGAATGATATGGCGATTTTAAAGTTTGAAGTTAACGTCCTAAATACACACTTAGGACTATTTTTAATCATTGTACAGGAAGGGTCAGAGCTTGACCTCCCTCAGGAATTTGCTGGTGGTGAAGTTATGAAAGCTCAATAATCAATGTTAGGCAAAAAAAAAATGAGATGTGAAGGGATAGGGTGGGCATTATCCCTTAGAAATGTTTCGAGACACTCTTGAGACAACGAAAAGTGGAGGAAGTTGAAAATGAAGCCCCCCCCCCCCCCCAAAAAAAACGCTTTTTTAGGCTATGTTTGGCCAAATTAAGGGAGGAAAGAAGGGATGGCAAGTGGCTCTCTTCCGGTAATTTTTCAAAATTAAAATCGTGAAAATGCATTTTAAGGTTTGTGACAGTAGGAAAAGGCATAAAATTCGGGTAAATTCTCCTAATTTAAAGTTTTAGAAACGCAAATTTAGGGTCAATTTGGTTTCTCAAAGGGTTATAGCTCCTTTTTGGATCCGTGCTTGAGCGACTCACCTAATGTTGACAAACTCAGGAGTTACCACCCAGGGTACGATCAAGACTCACCTCCACCCCTCGGTACTGCTATACTACTGCTATATTACCAAATTTGATAACTCTCTTTTTCACTAATAGAGGTCGATATGTGAAAAGCTTTGCGTAGAGATCATTTAAATAATTAAAAACCTTTCCTTAAAATGAATGACTAAATGTAAAACTCATTGTATAAAGGAATTAGTTGATACAATACCGTAGTACAAGCAATTAATATTAGAGTTGTGAATATATTTTTTTTTTTAATAAAATGAACAAAAAGTTCATTCTGTCTTAGTGAAAGTTTTGTAGTCAATGACCAATCAAGGCAATTGTTGAAACCGATAATGTTATTCTGAAAATGAGCAAGAAATGACCGACCATTTGAGACCTCTTTTTTTACTCTTGTTGTCACTTTCTTTTAAAAAAGGTGTTTTTTTTTAAATATGGTGGTTTCCTAGGAACTTACTTTAAATCAAGTGGTACCTTCATCACATAACGAAAGGTTGTGAAATTTATTGTTTCCTCCGTAATAGTTAACTTTAACAGCAAAAAGAAAAAAAAAGGGTCCCTTGACTTTGACTTTACACTACCACCTCCTTCAGTCTGTAGCTTCTGACGAAGGAGGAGAAAAAGCAAACAATAGTGCTGAGATATCCACAAGAAAAACACATGTTTTGCATTAGGGTAATTTTATTATCATGGTCGAACCTTACAATTCAAAGATCGTTTTTTCTTCTTTTTTGCCTCCAGTAATAGATCAAAAGCATAATTTCCTTATTGGGAAAACGCGTTAAATTCTTTCGCATCAAAAGCGGGAAAAATCTAATGTGAAGCCCCCCAAAAAGTGCCGCCCGTGGTGGATCACCCCCTCCCAAGCTACGCCACTGGCCCTACTTGACATTTTCTGCAATTTTCAGCTCACTCGCCTAAATCCTTCTTGGTGTTGCAATTTTCACAAACAGGAGTGTATCATAAAATTGAGGGAATTGTTAAATCAATCAAGTATGGTAAATTCAAGGTTATACTGTATTGTCATTTGTCACAGCGATGGAAATATTTGTACTTGGGAGGGGGGGGGGACCTCAAATCAGACAGCATATTAAAGGAAGCAAGAAAACCCAAAACAGTATATATAAAGTTTAAAAAGCATTTCCTTTTTTTTCTTTTGTACTTGCTTCTATATCAGTTAATATATTATGAATTAAAAATATTTTTAAAATGTGGCAATGAATATTATAATAGATTTTTCAATAATATCTTTTTAACAATTTCTTCACAATGTAGTGTTAAAAGTCTCGGAGTTTTTTTTCGAGCAGATAGACGGGCTAACGTTGAGCAACCGACCACCAAAATGAACCAAGGGGCTACCAAAAGTGTCTCCCAAACTACTATTCAGCGAACATTGCCGCATCTGGGCCTCCGAAACAGACGCCTGGTTCGTGCACCCATGCTGACTGCTGTTCATCGACGACGAAGGCTAGAATTTGCACGCCAGTACAGCAGCTGGACGTCCACTGAGTGGCGACAGGTAGCGTTTTCAGATTAATCACGTTTTATGCTCCATCGGACAGATGGACGTAGGCGTATAAAGCGTGAAACCTCTGAAAGGAACCACCTTGCAACCATTGCCGGAAAGGTCCAAGCTGGAAGCGGGAGCATTATGGTCTGGGGAATGTTTTCCTGGCATTCTCTGGGTTCACTGATCATTGCGGAAGGCATGATGGATCAAAACAAGTACGCATCTGTCCTTGCGGACCATATCCACCCCTACATGCGCATTGTTTTTCTTCAGGATGATGGCATCTTCCAGCAGGACAATGCGAGGTGCCATACAACTGCCAGTGTACGTGTATGGTTCGAAGAGCACCAGGATGAGTTTACCGTCCTCCCCTGGCCAGCAAACTCACCTGACTTAAACCCAATCGAGCATCTGTGGGACCATCTTAATCGAGTTGTTCGCGCCATGGGTCCTCAACCGCGTAATCTAGTAGGACTCGACCGATGTATCGGCCTGGCCGATGCATCGGCGCCGATGGTTCAACAATTTAGCCATCGGCATCGGCGGCCGATGCTAACTTGCAGGAAACATCGGCCCATCGGCCTTAAAAAACATCGGAAAGCCGATGGAATTGGCCGATGTTTTTGAAAAATAAGGACCTTAGTTGTTTTACTTTTTAATACAAAGTAAAGGAAGTTATTGTTTTCATATAAAATTGTTTACTTAAATTTCAGTATGAATTTCTATTTTAGTCACTCCTGAAAGAGTTTTTAATACTGCATTCAGGTACCAAACATGTTAATTATTGCGTTGTTTCTTGCGGCTGGATGTACGTATGTATCTCTCATAAGTCATAACTCAAACAGGGGTGCCCATCCCCCCCAAGCTCAATGGCGCAAAATCCCCCCCAAAAAATTTCACTGCTCTCTTTCTTTTAAATTAGGTGAAACATAACACTTTTAAGAGTCACACATTGTCAGTTAAATTTACATCATTTGCAATCCAATTCAACAAAATAAAGTTGCTTGAGATTTTAAAAAAAAAAAAGTTACAACAGATGCGAAAACAAACTGCTTACATTTACGACAGCAATTAAAAGTGCAAGCAGTAGTTTTTTGTAAAAAATTTAGGATCTTGCGAATAATCGAGGCTAATACTAAAATTAGTTTAGCTACATTTGTAATTTATGTACAAGCCCCAGTTAAAATGAAAACATTCAATTTTTCATAGCCGTCGCCAGTTTAAAAAAATCTAAAGGGAAAGGGTATGAGTTTTAGCTAGCTTTCATCCCCCCTTTTTTTCCCCTTAATATATTTTTTAATACACAGAGAGAGAGGGGGGGGGGGATTCAGCTTTTGATTAGCGTGGGAATCATCACTCGATGTAAGCAATACGACCCCCATAATAAGTATAATATTGACTCAAAAATAATGGTTTCTGGCTTTTCTTCCCCGAAAAATTTACGAATTTGCAGTTTTTGTCGATCTTTGGTAATTTTAGGGAGAGGAGAGGCTTGGTGACCCTCCCGTGGAAATTTTTTGAAACTGAAACTCTAAAAACACAATTGCAAATTGCTTCGATTATGTCAGGAAAAGGGTGGCCAGTGACTGCTTCGGAACTGTTTTGAAATTGTAGTTCTAAAAATGCAGTTTTAGACAACCTTTAGTAATGTTAGACAGTCTTGCATAATATAGACGAACGCGGCGAACGGCGTTTGCAGAAAATTTTTGGCTCTGCAGAAATTTTTTTTGCCAATGTTAATAAAAAAATAAATAAAAACAATAATAAAAAAATTTTTAAGGGATTTTTTTAAAAAAAATCCCAGTTTATTTCTGTTGAAGCCTTTCTCCAAAAGCCTTTTAAAGCACATGTGTGAAAAAATAACGGTTTTAGCAGTTTTCTTCAGTTGGTGAAAATTAAGAACAAACTATATGTTATTGTAAAAAAAAATTAAATGATTGTTTTTAGCCTTTTTTTTTTTGTCCTCTTTCATCTTTGAACATAAATTTAATTCTTTATTCAAGGGTGAGTTCGGTAAGATAATTACTTGCAGAAAATTTTCCAGTTAGGATTTGTGTTTGCACAAAGCTTTTCATTTTATCTAAGTCTGATGTTAGAGATATCAAAATCTTCCGTTTCTCTTCCGTGGCAATTTTTCGAAATTCAAACTCCAACAATGCAGTTTTAGACAAAGGTTTGGTAATGTTAGGAAGGGGGATCCGGGGCCCTCCTCCCGGAAGTTTTTTGAAATTATAGTTCTAAAAAGCTGTTTTAGACGATATTTGTGTAATGTTTGGCAAAGGAGAGGCTTGGGGACCCTCCCACGGCAATGCTTCAAAATTGAGACCTCCAAAAACGTATATTTGGATTGTCTTCGGTTATGTTAGGTAAAAAAGGTTCAAAAGATCTTCCTGAAATTTTTTTTTAAATTAAAGTGTTAAAAACGCGATTGAAAGCCATTTTTAGGTAGCGATCAGTTTTTCAAAATTGAAGCTCCCTAACCGCAATTTTGCCGACCTTCGTTGATGTTAGGAAGGGGAAAGGGTTTGGAAGTTCTCCGACGCACTTTTTATTGAATTGTCGTTCTGGAACACAACTTTAGGCAGTCTTCAGTAATGTTTGGGAGGGGGGAGGTTCGGGGGAACTCACTTTCGAAATCAAAACACCAATAGCAGATTTAGACGATCTTTGGTAACAATAGGGAGAAGGGGGAGTTCAGAGACTCCCCCCTGAAATTTTTTTGAAATTATAGATTTAAAATCGCAGTTTTAAACGATCTTTAGTAATGTTAGGCAGAGAAGTTCCGTTGCCCTACCGGCAATTCTTTGAAATCGGAACTCCAACATCGTAATTGTAGATTGTCTTCAAGCAAGTTAAGGGGAGAGGTTGGGATTTCTTGAAATTTTAGTGCTAAAGTTGCGATTGTACGCCATCTTTGGAAATGTTACAGACTAGCAGTTTTTCGTAATTGAAGCTGCAAAAAGGCAATTTTAGCCGACTTTGGTGGAAGTGTTCCCCCGGACATGCTTCAGAATTTCAGCCCTAAAAACGAAACTTAAAACTATTTTTAATATTGTTTGCGAGAACTGCAGAGATGAAGGAGGGGGAGAGGGGCAGCCTTGGGAAAGTTACGAACTTGTATCTTTAAAAAGGCAGTTTCAAACAAGCTTTGGTAATGTTTATGTTAGAGGTTGAGGGGTCCTCCGCAGGCAGTTTTTAGAAATTGAAATTCCAGATGATCGGCTAACTGCAATTGCAGATGAATTTCAATAGTAATGCAATTGAAGAAAAAAAATTCACGGTTTTGCCATGAATTTTTTTTTTTTTTTTTTTGAAATTGATCCTTAAAACAAAATTTAAGACGTTCTTTAATGATGGTGAAAGGTGGAAAGGATTTTCTGAAAGTGTTTTTGAGTTTGAAGCCCTAAATATGCATAACCAACAAAAATCGGTCACACACACATATCACATATAGAGACTGATATTCTCCAAAAATGGTCAAACTTATTCATCTATTGAGCATACAAATTCGAGAATTTTTATGGATACAAAACATCCTTCTATGTATTAGATATCGAAGAATGTAAAAAAATGATTCATGAAAAATAGTTAACATAAGATTAAACTGCTCCACTTCCATCTGCGGAGTCCAGCATTTTTGAAAGTTTGGTAAAAATCATCTAATGATAAATTCAAAAAACTCACTTTAAAAAGGATACAAGAAATGGAAGTAAAATAAAATGAAAAATTCTTCATGAACTCGAATTTGTTTGCAAAGAAAATCTGTATATTAAAAATCGTTAGTCAGGTGCAAAAAAATGTTATTTTAAAGACTAGTTCTAATTGAATTTTCCAGGTTTTAGTGAATCCATGAAAGGGCGGAGCAAGATGGTCAAAATTCTTACAAAAACAAAAAAGGTTTTAAAAATATTTTATTTCATCCATTTTTTATTTCTTTTTCATCGCTGTCCCACGTATTCATCGTACAGAATTATACTCGTTCCAGAAAAAATCATGTTGATGTAAAATGAAATCAGTCTGAACCTTTTTTGCAACATACTGTAACGCCATCCTGTGTCTAAGGTGATCTTCATTGAAAAAAGACAAAGCTACTAAATTTTGGAAGATATACGTCAAAAAAATATAATTAATGCAACTTGATTATTCTCGTTGAAAAATTTTAATACTTTACTTTCCTCCAAAAATTTCATTTTCAAAACAGAAAAAAAATCCCCCCCCCCCCCCAAAAAAATATGAGATGGCGAAACCGGCTTTGTTTCATTTTGTTAGATTCCCGTTAAACCGGTGGTAATTTTTAATTTTTCGATATTTGTAACAATCACAGTAATGCAGTCTTTTCTGTATTGCTTCGGCGGAGCTACAAGTTTGGGACCCGTCGAAATACCTTTTTGGGGCCCTATTTCTCTATCACAGAAGTTGTAAAACATTTATCATAAGCATTTTTGTAACTTCTACGGTGCCCCTATGGTTATGGGCCTCTCGCGCACTTGCAACATTTGCTAAATTTTAAATCCGCCACTGCACGTCAAAACACACTCGGGTGCAAGTTTTAAAAGGGTTTTTCTGCTCAATGTTTATGATTGTTTTGAACTCTATTTTTAAGACTATTTTTGTATTTCCGAGAACACTTGCGTACCCCTCCTCTCATTCCCTCAATTTCTGAAATTAAACTCTAGTTGTACTTCTTAGTTGTTTAAAACTAACACCATTCCTAAAATTAGAGATTTTTTCTTTCAAGCTTTATCTATTGTTTAGGAAGAGTTTAGAGCATTAATGTAAGAAATTGATTAAAGACGTTTTGAATGGTGACATAATTCGGAAATCAAAGGGACTTTTGAATTTTTTCTTCAGAAGTGCTTAAGTAGATTCAGAAACTCTTCCGAAGCGTTGGTGGTAGCGGTTCTGTATTAAAAAAATGATCTTTCAAATCCCTGACAATCTTATCAATTTATTTCTGTTAGATTTTTTTGAGCAATCGCGATTGCTTATTCTTCTCATTTGACTGTCCTAGACGTTACGCTGATTTTATTTCCCCCTCCCCCGCCTCCCTCTGCCGCACTCCCGCCCATCGTCCTCCGTAGGCGCGGCTCCTCCGGTCCTGAGCAATGTCCCCCGAAATCCGCTTCTCCTGGTCGGTGGCGTCCATGTCCTACACACGCTCATACACACACACACACACACGCCTATGTCCATACACAAGTCTATGCACACACAAGCTTACACATGCACAAGCACCTACACACACAGAGAGAGAGAGAGACATGTTAGTTTCTTGGAATAAATCCAAGATGATATGTAATTGAAGACATTTTTGAGGAAAAATTGAAAAATATATATCTGGCAACAAAAATAACCATACTTACTATGATTGAAGCGTCTAGGTTTACTGCTTGCTGACACACTACGCTGCACCTTGATGTGCGGAGGAGATTGACTATTACCAGCATTTTCAGATGGTGCTTTTAATGTGCGAAGTGATAAACTAGAGCTGGACTGGGAATCACAACTATCATTCTAAACCAAGAAATAATACAGTCATCAATAACTTGTATTTAAAAAAACCTCAAACCTAAGAAAAAACATGCATTAAAAAGGCTATAATACTTTCAACATTTATTAACAACTGTAGACCATCATTTATGCAGATTTGATTATACATGGTTCAAGACTTGACGTCTATATTTTGCTTTACCCGAATGTGATTTGATTTTTAACGAAAAACATCGCTAACAGAAAAAGTTTCCCCTTGCATCAGAGCCCAAACTTCAGAGATAGATGACAGTATGTAATGAACAGTATTTTGGCATGCTAATGAGCAAATTTAGGTCAGAAAAGAAATTTTTTTTAATGAAATCTGCTCCGTCTTCCACCCCATTCTCCTGGAACCCTCGAGATTTCCATTTGTTCTCAAACCTGAAGAAATTTTTTTCTGGGAAGTGCTTGAAACGATAGTGATGAATATTTCTATCTTCCAGAACCTCATTTCTGGAAAGTCATACTGATGTTGGACTTTCCACACCACCATGAGTGGGAAGGGAGAATTGCAGCTCTCATATGCTTAAAACAATATGCCTTGACTATGTAGTTGAAAGATAGTAAATATATATATATATATATATATATACGTGTATATATGCAAAACAGTTTCAGAAAAATAAGATTTCATTTACTTTTAAAATTATCAAATAAGAATGTTACAACACAACAATTGTACATTTGTACATGCACAATTAAGGTAGTGAGAAGCAAAGGGATGTAAGTGGACATTTTCAAGTTTTGAGTAAAACGCATTAAAAGATAACTTCTTCTATCATGCTGTAGAGCAGCACCTACCAGGGCTACTAGTCAGGGTCTACTTTGCGATCCAGTGGGTGTAGATTCGGGTCAGCCATGAGGCACAACCGAGGGTATGTGTATCAATGTCATATTTTTCTTATTAACTAATAATATAAAGCTGAAGAGTTTGTTTGAAAGCGCTAATATCGGTTATCTTATAGTTGGATTAAAAAAATTTTTTTGCCTGAAATATTTGTTATTGCAAATTAAACATTTAATAAAGTTAACTTTCGAGAGGGAGCTGGCCGATAGTGTCGATAGCTGCGAGGAACCATGCCCATGCTACGCTGTTGGGATCAGCGAACAGATTTTCGAATGTATTTTTTTTAAATATTCAAGTAGATAATTTGATTTTGTAGGATTTTTCTATTGGGTTTTGTTTCCCTTATTTCTTCAACGCTTGTTTTTATTCTTATAGTTGAAGATAGTTAATTATCTAAGTAAATAATTCGTTTCATTCGTATTATTTGTGATTGTTCTTTATAACGTTTATTTGGACAAACACTTTAAATTACAGGGTAAAATTCCCGCTTTACTCGCTAAAGGGTGGGGTTACGGTAGTGTGGTTGCTTGCCGCGTTAAGCGATGAACTCTGTAATTGAAGTATTATTTTGAGTTTTAAAGCTGCTGTTAATATTTTTACGTGTTATTGCGAAAAGTTTTAAATTTCAAAGAGACTTTAATAGGTCTTTTAAAAAGGCGTGTGCGCATTTTAGTTAAAGAAAAATGATCAGGTGCAGGTACGGCTAGTATTAAAATATAAGATTAAAAAATAAATAAAAATAAAAGATTGGAATTTTAAACATGGAAAGCAATATCCAGTGAATTATGAATGCTTAGTTTTTACTTTGAGGTGCATAGTAAGCTAGATAAATGTAAAGTTTCTATGCCAAATGCGCAATAATTGGCAGCCCTGTAAGCAGGGGTAGCAGTGATCGACTTGTCACATATAGGACATTTTCCACAAAAAATATAGGACACATTATATGAATAATTTTGCTATGAAAAAAGAAATAATACATATCATATATTATTCAGTTATTCTTATCAATGATTTTGTTTAAAAAAACCTCAAACAAAATACCTAACATCTATAATGACTTTCCTGTAGTTGAAAGAATAATTTTTGAAAAAAGTGTACTTTATAGACTAAATAACTAAACAAAATTTGAACAAAGATAATTTTTATTTTTTCTTCCTCACTCATGACCCAAGTACTAACTCTACTGCTCTTGGATTTTATATTTAAACTGAACCCTTTACCACTTGTATTAAGAAAAAACAGAGCTTGAGAAGGATCCTTCTGACGTTTTTCAGAGTTTTCTTTACGCTTGAACGTTTTAGCATGCTGCCTCAATTGCGAAAACCCACTACTGCTTATGGGCACTGAACAGTTGTAAAAGTGGCAAAAAGCGGTAAAATAATCTTTTCCTTTAGTGCACCATGCACCAAAATTTGTAGAATTAATGTCCTCCTGGTTCAACAACTCCACACGAAATGTTGTTAAGCAATGCAATTTCGCCATTGGGTCATCTCATGCGAAATGAGCAAATCAGCTGTGGCTGACATGTCACAGATTTCAATGAAAATTTTTATTTAGGTAAACCATGTATATCTATGAGGGAATGCAAAGTATGGAAGTTTAAAAACTGTTTGTTGCTTTGTTATTGAAATTAGAAGTTGATGCTTATGCTAAGCCTTAATGTTCAGAGTTCATTGCTGCCAGTTTGTGACTCAATAATTCTGTAAGTTATAAACGTACACTTAAAAAATAAATATTTCCGCATTCTATAAACAAATCTCTATTGGAAAAATACAAAGTAAAATTTATTCGGATCTGTTTTTGAATCTGAGATATTAACAAAGATTGAAATTTTTCCAATTTATTTCAGATTTCAAATCACTCTTCTAGCTCTTTTAATGAAAAAATAACCGTAAAAATGATTCAGATTGAAAAACTATCTATAACTAACCATCTGCTCTAATTTAGTAATTTTTTATGAATTTCTTGATGACGATATGGTACTTTAAAAATTCGAAAATTTTATTTTTTCCTCTATTTCAGATGTTTTTTTGAAGATGAGGGAATGTTCTAAATTTACTCAAGTTTTTTTACGTAACATATTGAAGTTTCTTTTAGATGCTACTAAAATTTAATCATTGGTATCAGAGTATTTTTGTTACTAGAGTAACTAGAACTAAGGCAAAATTTCATTAGTTACTTCTCTTTATTTTTAAGTTTAGCAAAACTAACCATTTCTTTCGTGTTTCATTTTCTCAAAAGCATGTTTATGAAATACTTGCTAAAATGCACATTTTTAAAAATCGAAATAAATGTTAGATATACTTGCTTTTGCATCATTGAGTCGTTTATCTAGCTTTTTGAATTCTCGTAATTTCACATAAGGGTCAATTCATACAGGTTCCATACAGTATAAACTACTCATGTTCAAATATTTCTAAGTTATAAAATTAAAATAATTATTTTGAAAATTACAATATATTTTTTCAGTATAATGTACAGTGAAACTTCGATAAGTCGAACTTCGATGAGTCGAAAACTTCGACAAGCCGAAGTGGTTATTAATTCCCGTCCAACTGAACGGAGAATGCATGTTAATTATTTTCGATAAACCGAATTTCCTTGAGTCGAAATATTCGATGAGCCGAATTTTTCCCCCTGACCTTGTCAAATTTTCCATGCTAATGTAACTCTATAAGTCGAAATCGTTTTTTTTTCTTCTACTATGAACAAAAAGAAAAAAGCTGGCGCCACTGCATTGCATCAAAAGGCGTCTAGACCAAGTAGATCTAATAAATAGGAATTCGATATTTTGTAGGTAACCTTGTAAATGTTTTATCTTTTTTTTTTCCTAAAGGTATTGTTTGCTTCATTTTTTTTTTCTTAAAAAGAAAAACCTGCACAGGGGGAAACCAAAGCTCTGACTTTGCGGAGCCCGGGACAGAAAAAAATAGAGAAAGGGGGGGGCGGTACATTTAGGACTGAAATATCCACTTTTGGGGAAAAAAAGTCGGGTTGTCTGTTGTCTCGACAGAAGGGATTCTTTCTCGAATTAGCGTTTTGTTCTACAAAGCTGTAAACGTCGTTCTAAATTTGCTTTTTTTCTTTATGTGTTAAAGAAAGCGTGTGATTGAGAGGCTGTCTCGCTTATCCCTCAAAGTTTAGACCTTAAAAAAATGGCTAAGAGAAAACTTGAAATTTTAAATTTGCAAGAAAAAGTTGAGCTGATCAAAGAAGTCGATTTAGGCATAGCAAAAAAGAAGGAAATTGCATTGAAGTTTGGTGTGCCTCCAAGTACGCTTTCAACAATTTTAAAAAACCGAAATGTCTACCTCCAAGCGGTTGCTGACGAAAAATTTAATGCAAAAAGAAAACGCCTTAAGGATGGAAGGTATCCAGAGCTTGAAGAGGCCCTAGTAAAGTGGATGCTAGTAGCGAGAGAGAAAAATGTTCCGTTATCTGGACCAATCATACGTGAAAAAGCAGAAACTTTCGCAAAAAACATCGGCATTTCAAATTTTGAAGCTACCGCAGGTTGGCTAGACAAATTTAAAACTCGACACAACATTGTGTACCGAACCATTTGTGGCGAAAGCGCAGTAGTGGATGAAAAAATTTGCGAAGAATAGAAAGAAAAAGTATTAAAAACTATTCTAATGGAGTACTATGAAAATGATATTTTTAATGCAGATGAGACGGGACTTTTTTTCAAATGTCTCCCTGACAAAACTTTTACTATAAAAGGTGACACATGTTCGGGTGGAAAGCGGAGCAAAGAACGCATAACTGTCATGGTAGCAAGCAATATGTCAGGCACGGAGAAGCTGCCTTTGCTTGTTATCGGTAAGGCTAAGAATCCGAGATGCTTTAACAGCGTCAAGTCTTTGCCAGTCGATTACACAAGCAATAGTAAAGCCTGGATGTCTTCAGAGGTGTTCAATTCTTGGCTTAAAAAAATGGATAATAAATTTATCTCAGCTGGAAGAAAAATTGTAATGTTTATTGATAATTGCCCTGCACATCCCAAGGTAGCGGCAAATAACTTAACTGCAATTAAATTGGAATTTCTTCCTCCGAACACAACTTCTATCATGCAGCCTATGGATCAGGGCATCATAAAAAATTTAAAGGTTCACTACAGAAAACGTGTTGTATTAAAAATTCTACAGCGTCTGGAAGAGAATTCGGTTCCTTGCATTACTCTGCTCGACAGTCTCCGGGAACTGCGAAAAGCATGGAGTGATGTTACACAGCAGACAATTGTTAACTGTTTTAAAAAAGCTGGTTTTGTAAAAGATACATCTTGTTTGGAGCTAAATGAATGAATACGAAGAAGACGAAAATATGGACGATATAAATTTTCAAAGTGAGTGGAGCGTTTTACAAAATAAAATGAACATTCCTACCGACAGAGATTTTATGGATTTTGTGTCAGTTGATGACGGAGTTTTAGTGACTGAATACCCGACAGATGAAGAAATTTTATCAAGCATAACGGAAAAAAGCGAAAAAGATTCTGGTGATGAAGAGGTAGAAGTATTTGAGCCAGTGATAAAATTACCTTCGATTCAAGATGCAAAACGAGCAGCATATATATTGCGCGTTTTTGTAGAATCGCGTCCGAATGTTCCAGACTCTCTCTTTGACGCATTAAAAGTATCAGAAGATTATTTAGTGAAAGAACAAATATCCGCGCAAAAGCAATGTTTGATTACAGATTTTTTTAAAAAATGATACCAATGTCTTTTTTGGTAAGTTAAAAAGTTGTTCATTATGCATACCAATTTAAATTTGTTTTTCAACCAACATAAATTCTTTAATTTTTACAATTATATGTTAATTATGTCATGTGTGTATATAGTATCACTGGTACATTATTTTATCACTTTTTTGAGCATGTTATAAATTTTTTGAGTTTTAGTGGTATCGTTTTCTTTTTCTTCTACAGTTTTGGTTTTGTTTTCGATTAGTCGAATTTTCGATAACTCGAATTTTTTTCGCGTTCCCTGCAACTTCGAGTTATCGAAGTTTCACTGTATTATATAGGGCACAACATACGTAATTTAAGAAGGTACAATGACGTATTTACACTTTTGTTTTAGTGTGTGAATTGGCTAGCGAAATTGCTCAATTTCAAAGACCTGTATCTTTTTTACAAACCAAATACAAATAACAATACGTATAACATGTATAGTACCTGAATGGAATATTCAATTGACCAAGAAATTTTATTTTTTAATTCCATCCCCGTTTGGTTTACAGGGGTCTAAAAATGTCGTTTTTGTCATTTTTTCGATTTTTGAGAGGCTGTAATCTATAAAGGGTGCACAAACACACAGCAACAGTTACATATTCTTTTTAGCATGGTTCCAGTGATTAGTTTTGCTGTATTTCATTTTGTGTTTCCGTCCCCTATGCGAGTTTTCCCCCTTTGAAATGAGTAAAATTTTTGCATTTGACCCTGAACTTTAACCTGTTGCAATTATTTTACTTATTAACTTACAGCTACGTATCTCAGCATGTAAGACTATCAATTTATGAACTTTAACATCAAAGCGTTAAACTAACTGTCATAAAGTCATAAATGTAATTCAAATAGATTTTGGCCAAAATGCAAAGATCTAAAAGTCTCATTTTTGACTACGAAAATCACTTTTGATGACCTCTAAAAAATCAAAGGTGCACTTGAGAAAAAAAATAAAAGTGATTTTAAACATCTTTCATATCCAGCTTTTAGGGATATGAATTTCAAAAAAATTAAAAATGGTCGAGCACATCCATCCGTCGAACCTGTATGGATTGACCCATAAAACAAAGAAAATGCTATTTTTCTGAATTTTATTTTACGTTTGGAAATCAAAAACCATTTTCGAGTTTCTTCAAGCAAATAGTAGAAACACAGCTCTATATTTTTGTAAAATTTTAAAGTTGTCTGAATTTTCCCTCATTTGAATTTTTGTGTCTATGTGACGGGGAAAATCAACATTTTACAAAATGTCACTAAGTTTAAAACTGATTTTGAAGACAAAGGAGTTAAAATACAACTTCAAAAGTAAGGTATTTCTTTTATGATACTTAGTACATTATTGGGTATTAATTTTGTCAAAACTAAGGCATTCCTTAAAGATTGAGATTAAAAAATAAAATGCTTAATTATAAGAAAATTGAAATATTTTCAGTTTTTGAAACTCTGTGTTAAAAGTTAACTATAATAACTTTGAAAATTTTACTGACATCAGAATAATTACCATACTCCATAGATTGCAACATCATATAACTTTTATGTTTTCATTAAATAGTTAATAAGATACAAGCCTTCAAAAATGCAACATTTAGCATTTATGAGAATGCTGTTCAATTTGACCAATTTTCAATCGCATGTAGCTATTCAAATAAAAAATTTTAGGCATAAATATTTGAGATATTTTTATGTACGCATAAAAGGAACCTGTATACCAAATTTCATAAAAATCTGTTACCATGTGGCCACCACTTTTTTGCGAATTTTGCTCATTTCTTATGGAATGACCCCATTATAATTCCAATTATTAAAACAAACTACGTTTTAACATCATAAGGATTTTAACCATTCCACGATCTCAAAATTCTACAAAAAGAAAAGATTGCAAAAAGAAAATTAGAACATTCCGATCAGAAAATGCACTGAGCGCAAAAATATACAAACGAAAACCATGATGGAAAACAAAACAAACGGCTGTTGCTCTCCCCCCCAAATGCAAAATTCGAAAACCAACTTCAGCATTAATTCTCGAAACTCCACCCACTCTAGAGTGACGTCACACTGCTGTAGCCAATTGAGAGAAGATGCCTGTTGCAGAATTTAGTCACTTGAGTTTTTTAATTTGAAATTCGTTTGGGACATACTTTTAGCGAAAAATCCGATGTCAGAAGGTTTATTTACCATTATTTTTAAAAGATATATATGGTATAAAACGGGAATATAGGAAATATAGGACATTTTTGAAAAATATAGGACGATTTTGATGCTTTTTTTGAAAATATAGGAAATATAGGTTATCTAGGACTACTTCGACCCCTGTGTAAGGTCACTTCTAAATTCAGGGCTAAAAATACACAAAAATCAATTAACAAACATTAAAACACTATTATCCCAAATTAGTACAACAAGACCATTATGAAAGATTGCTAATCATTTTTAAAATCTGCATTAAGATTGAAAGTAAATATTTTAATTTAGCTAATTTGCAAAAATTACTCAACAGTCAATCTCTTTATGCTGTTAGCTCTTCATAAAATTGAAAACTGAAAATGTTAATTTAAAAAACCATGAGTGATGTAAAGATATTTTAAAACTTACCTCAGTAGTTCTCTTGCCAAGAAGCAAATAATTTGCCATTATATCATCATACTTTTTGCTCCTTAATGATTCGTTTATTTCATCTTGCGTGTAACCCATGGACAGCAAAATTTCTACAAAATAAAGTTTAAAGCAAGCATAAATAAAACAATTAATATATTAGTTCCTAACCTAAAAATAAAGATAATAGACCCTGAAATTAATAAGATGCATAATTTGTACAAATTTTGATCTTTCAATAAAAGAGCTTTGCTGTGCTCTAAAAAAAGTTTGAAATTTCAATAGAAGAGCTTTGCTGTTCTCTAAAACGGATTGCTTCATAAATTAATTTTACAGCACAGTTAGGCAAACATGAAAGTCAAAAAATAATTGTGCTGTTTATTTTATACCATTGTGCATTAAGAATATAAGTATCTAACAAGAATAAGTAGTAAGACAGTTATAATTAAGAAACAAATTACCATTCAAAATTTGAGTTTAATATAATTGTTAACAAAAGTAGAAGAGCAGATTTTTTTTTTTGTTCAAAAACATAGGTTCAAGCTGCTGCTCATAACTGCAACTTTCATGTTATTCATATCTTTAGATTTCAGTGATTTTAAATTACAGTAGACCCTCATTTTATGCGGGTTTTTTTACGCGGTTTAAAATTTGACACCTTTATTTTATTTTATGCGGATGAGTTTAAGTTTTAGGCAAATATGGCAATGCAAACAGATAAAATTCTCCCCTCTTTTAAAATCCCAAATCCTAAAGATTGCAGGTTACGCGTAATCGACTGCATTTCGGCATGCTAATAATCGAGCTTGGGCCACTGGAGACATTTTACGTGATTGGTTCCAGAGCTCTTTCCAGAAGTAAAGTTATTAAACTCTCACAGTTCAGAACTCACTGGAAGAAGAGCTTTCTTTAGGACAAAATCAACAAGGATACCGACGGCGGTGATGCACAACCAAAAACGTTATCATTGAAAATTTTGATCCACTCCTAGACAACAGAAATGACCTTTCTGATTTGTTAGTGGAGGAAGATTCTATAATGAAAATTCTTAATGACTGCCAAAAGACTATCATAGCCAGCTCCTCTTTATAAACAGAACACAAAATTAATTTATGTTTTCTTGATTGCATGTTGTGCATAAAAGTTGATATAAGTACACATTAAACTTATTAGACATACAATTCGTCATCACTAGAATGAAGTATATTTTGTTATTCTACGGACCAAACACCTATTTTAACACTAACGTTTGGTCTCAATTTACGCGGCAATTCAGTGGAATGTAATCCCATGCGTAAAACGAGGGTCTACTGTGTTACTGATTTCTTTCCTCTAAATATTTTTGATCTAAATAAATTTGCAAAACTTTTATTTTCTTTAATTTTTTCTTCAGAGAGAGAATTTTATTTATTTTAATATAAATTTATACCACTTTAAACTATAGAAGAAATCAGAATCAAGTTAAAATACAGAAAAAAAAAATAACAGTCGAATCTCGTTTAAGTGAAATTCAAGGGACTATGACAATTATTTATGCCAACTGCTAGCCAGAATTAATCTTATCTGAAAAACTATTAAGTGATGGTAAACTCACAGAACCAAAAAAGTATTTCATGCAAAGCGATTTCATGTTCATGAGGTTTGACTGTTTATAAAGGATGATACACTGAAAACAAATGAAAAATTAAAACCAAATTTCGTTAAAATGGATAGTAACATGAACAAAGCATGAAGTGCCGATAAAATGCTGCAAATACTAATTGCTTCAAGGTTACAATGGAGTTACTTCATCAGTGCCAAAGTACTCAACACAGACCAAACAGTCAAGAGTGAACATGCAGATCAGGGTTCGAAAATATGATATTTTTGAAAATATCCGATATTTTCAATTAGCACAAACTCAAGTCTTTAAAATAGTAAATGCATCCACAAATCACTTTATTATCTTTTACTATATTACAATATGTAGACTTAAAATTATGGCTTCTTTCACTATTTATATCTAATATTTTTTTTTTTGCATTTCTATCAATTTTAATGAAGTTAATTTAGCATTAGCTTTTTTTACTCATTTTCCTTCTGTTAAATACTTTTACACAGTTATATGATTCATCAGAAACAAAAATAATATGCATAAGTCAGTCATAAAACATTTTCTTTAATGAGCAATGTTTAACCTTGAATTAGGCACTTTTAATATGAATTAAAATCGTTACATTGCTAATAATTTTATGGATACAAAATACAAGTAAAAAAGGAATATTGTACTACTTAGTTATATAATTGATGTATTAATACATCATAAAAATATAGTACAAAACTCTCTGGACATTTTTTATAAGTAATGAACAATATTACTATAATTAATGTACTTTTTATATTGAAAATACCGTAGTTGAAAAAATAAATATCAAAATATCATATTTTCAAAATAAATATCAGATATATATCATGATATATATCAACTGATATATATCGGCAAACCCTGATGCAGATGTTGGAAAAGGTTTTGAAAAGCCTTGAAATATTTTTTTTTTACCAATTTGTATTTTCCTGAGAGTTTTTCCTTTAAATCATATTTCAGCAAAGCAATTTGAATCATTTTTCATTTCAGATCATATTTGCTCAAAATTTAATATCCTCTCCTTCCCCCCTCCCTCCAAAGGAACAAAGCAAATAATTTAATAACAGTACAAAAGAAGAAAAAATAATATCAATAAGAGAAGTAATTTCTAACAAAACAAATGTTTAAAACAACAAAAAATGTTTTGAAGGGATCCAAAACCAAGAATAGTATGGAGGTTTTTAACGAGTTAACTTGCTTAATCAATTGCATGAATATACTGCTAATTTCAAGGCAGGATTTCCACTAAGGTCGCATTTTTTGCAAAAATGAAAATATTATATTAATTATGATATTGAAGTAATGTTTGCTTTTGCTCATATAATAAAAAAAGTAAAAGAAAAAGAAAGCACAGGCATGAATCCAGAGAAAAAGCAAGAATGCTGATATTCAGCTTAAACTTATCATAAACCTTAGCTAACATGTTTAAACTGCTACTAAATCAGGGGTAATAATGGAGTCTAGT
Source organism: Uloborus diversus (assembly GCF_026930045.1). Taxonomy (NCBI): domain Eukaryota; kingdom Metazoa; phylum Arthropoda; class Arachnida; order Araneae; family Uloboridae; genus Uloborus; species Uloborus diversus. The sequence continues at coordinate 81,240,451 of NC_072732.1, read as the reverse complement.
AAAATATTTAAGACAGTGCCATTTTTTTGAAACTATGAGGAAGATATGAAGATAGTTGTCATAAATTTTGCAGAACACATTAAGTTTAAGTGTTGAGAGAAACAAATTTTAGCGAAAAACTCATGCTTAAATCAGGAGAGATGGCAATTAAGAAATCTAGACTAGGAAATTTAAGACAAGTGTTTAAAAAGTAGGACACTACAAGATTTTTTTTTAAAGTAGAAGCCGTAAGAGAAATTCCTAGCTTTACATTTGTTTTCAGTTTTTCACTAATATAGATAAGAACATTCAGTATTTTAATGATGTAAAAATTGAAAAACTGCAATAAAAAATTCATAGTCAATACATGACAACTTTCTTTGACATAAAAAATTATAAACATCAAGAATCAAATTTGATTACATATTTTTATTAAAAAACACTACCTACTTATAGCACAAAAACAATTCACCTTGCTTACCCATTCTTCTCGTATCACTAAAATCTGTCTCGGGTTCAATATAAGGCTTAAGTTCATCATCTTCATAGCCAACATTCATCCATTTGTCTTTCATTATAGCCTGAAGCAATAAAATAATTTGATAGCGATGGATCAGAAATAATAATAGAATTTAAAAAAAACAATGACAATTTTAACACACAAAAAAGTACCTCTAATGATGCTCTTTTACCAGGATTCAAAACTAAAAATTTTTTTAACAGACTCTCACAATCAGTAGACATATAAAATGGAATTCGATACTTTCCTCGTAAAACACGTTCTCGAAGTTCCTGCAAAGTATATTATTTTGATGAACAATAACACTTATAAAAATTTAAAAATTTTAAAGGCAATTAATCAAGTTAAGGTAAAAAACTTTAAATACTTAAAGGTCATGCACACACATACAGGTTTGTCAATAACGCTAACTCAACAACTCAAGCCTCCTTAATGACTTAAAAACATGAATATGTAAAGTTATAACTATTTAAGAAAGCATTGTGAAAACAGATAAATATTTCATTGCAAAAAAACCTTTAAAATATACATACCATGCTTAAGGATTTAAGAATAATCAACATTTTTTTTTTAAAACAATGAAGACCTAACTATTTTTGGTTAATAACCATAAAAAACATATATTGAAGTTTTAAAAAAAAAGTCACAAAAATCTGAAGCATTAAATAAAATAATAATAATTGATTACATCATTTATGGGGGGGGGGACTATATATATGGGTCTGTCCACTGTGACTGATGTTAGTTTGACTCTATTTTCAACTTAAAAATTGAGCATTGTCTTGAAAATGCTTCTAAAAGTTTCTTCTAAAATTCATCTAAAAATCATAATATGGTATATCACGGTCCCCACACTTGTTTTCAGACTTGAGGAAATTTTTTTGTGCGAAATTAAGGGGAATAAAAAACGTTACTGATGTTATGCAGAAGAGATACATTGAGAAAAGTGACATATATAATTTGGAATTCTCTTCAAACTTATAGCGTAAAAGCTAAACAGATTTCTTCCCCTAAGAATAGAGATTTTAGAATTGATGAAAACACTTTGTTTTATTGAAAAAACTTAAAAACTGAAAGTATAAAAATTATTTAACACCCGAGACTGATGATACAAAGATTTTGTGACTGATGTTACATTTACAATAAATTTCTGCAAACATAAATTATTTCTCCCTAAAAATAAAATTAGCACATTTTTTGTTTAAAATTGTATTTAAATTAAAAGAAAAGTGCATTTATAAAGTTTAAAAAGTTATATTTTTGATGCATTTCATAAAATAAAAAGTCCACTTGCATTTATTACATCTAATGCGCTAAATATTTTATTACTTTCTCATGTGTAAGTCACATGTCTCATGTCTCTCAATTTCATCCACATAGATGGGCTATTTCCAATGTTTTTCTGCTCGAATCTTGACACTTCTACTCCTAGTGTCCCCTATCTTGACACTCCTAAATACTCCTAGTTTTCAATTTCAATGCATCTAACTGCCCGTGATACAATTGTTAGTTATCTTCAAGAACTCGTTCTCTCTTTTACTGTAAAAAAAGGGTTGTTGCTAAACATCTGCTGCAGCTTCTGAATTAAAAAAAAATGTATTACTCAAATAGAGCTCTTGATTACATGACTGCAAGTCGGATGGCGATAGCTCAAATTTGCATGAAGCTGTGACGTTTAGAAATATTTCTGTATCAATGATGTAGCACTTATATTCAAATGTAATACATGAATAACTACGAGCATGTTTGTCAAATTTCATGCTGGAAAATTTTTTTTATAGCTACAGTTTTCTTTTGTGAAGATATGGCAAAGGGCCCTTTGAATGACTAATACAAGGTGGCGACAGAAACTGGAAATAAGTTCCCTGACTTTTCGCTGATTTCTCTGATTAATTCACCAAATTTCCCTAATTAACGTTACCAATGATAATGGTTTTCTTTCTTTGCCCTACCTGAAAAGCATTGCATATTAAATAAAATGCAGTGTTTAAAACGGTTTAAGCTGTAAATTAAAAATATATATTGAAAAGATGCTCCTTTTTTTTTGGTAAAAACAGTACATTTAACAGTATATTTAATCATGTTGCAACTAAAAAAATTTAAATGGAAACATTATTGAACTGAATTTTCAAGTAGTATAATTGTTGCTGGAAGAATCATAAGTGATAGTTAAAGTATAGAAGTAATGTAGTTTTACTTACATAAATCATTAATAGACATATTTATGTAAAGCAAATTGAAATCTTTCAACAACCAGTCATATTGAGCTATTCTCTAATCAAAAACTTAGGTTTTAATAAATGAAAAGGGCATTTCAACTGTTAAAAAAATAAAAATATTTATTTAATGTACACAACTCAATATCAAATCATTTCATTAGTTGTCGAAAAAAAAAAATCTTAGGTTACTTCAGTAACGAACAACATTGAAATGCAAAAACAATAATTAATTTCAAAATATATATGTACATGGTTTTAAAATAAAAGAGTTTTAAAGTCTGAAGAAAAAAAAACTTCGTATAATCTGAAGTGACAGCAAATAATACCATAGCAAAAAAAAAATATATTTTCAGTCAAAATTTAATTTTAGCTATTAAATTTAAAATGCCAAGTGATAACTTTTAAGATTTCATCAGCCTTATTAAAAAAAATAAAGATTTTATCTTGAAATTGTGATAACAGTATGCTAAACACTTCAAGATAATGAGTAAAGGCAAGGTAGGAAAGTCAATAATGGTGGCTTCCTCTTTGCCTGTAGGGTTGTTTATTTTATGTAGCATGGCATGCTTAGAAAGAAAATTCAAGCCAGCTAAAATGAACAACTTTACAGACACAGAAGCAATCTTAGGAAGCTCATCCTTAAGTTTGAATACTTTGACCTTGATGAAAAAAGATACAAATATAGGGCAGTGTATAATCATACCGCATTAATTTTACTTTTTTAAAACAAATAATCGGTGAAAAACTCATAGGGAATAAAAATACTTCATTTTGCAAACAATAATTTTTTTTCTTCATTTCATCAATTTTCCCTGAATTTTTGTTGTTTTTTCAAAATTCCCTGATATTTCGCTGATTTTTCCCTAAGTGATAAAGTTCCCTGACTTTTCCCTGATCTCCCTGATCTATCGCCACTCTGTAATAGATTTTACCAAGGTTTCATTATTTTAAAGAGGAGTAATGCAGCTGCTACTTTAAACTTGGGACTTTAATACTTTAAATATTTTTTTTTTCAAAATTGTTTTTATTTGTTTACTACTTGTTGAAAACAAAGTAGTACTTTCAACTTATTTTAGTGTTTCTTTGGTGCCACATGTCATGCATAGTAGCAATTTGCTGAAATACTGCAGCAATCATTCTCTGCTTTTGGTTTATAATTCTTTTTATTTTTTTATTAGTATGTAACACAAAACATATTGAACAAAGTAGAAAGCTATTTTTTAGTATAAATATGATTAACTTGTTGTATCGATGGGAATACCATATAATGCATAACAAAAATTGAAATCCGCCGATCATAGTCCGATGCCAATAATCATAAGTTTTTTTTTTTCTTTTGCGTATAAAGGATGCTTATACATTTAAAAAATTTCTTTTCTATAAAATAATTAATTTTTAAAAATTCATAATTAATTGCACATTTACTTTCAATAGTTTACATTGAGAAAAACATCCAATTCTGTTTTTGTAAATTTATGTCTACTTCCATCATGCAAACGACCAAATATGGCAACAAAGTAAAAAATTTAAAATAATAAGTAGATTTTTGCATAAAAGTAGTAATAATTAAAAATTTTTAAAAGCCTACAATTAAGACAAAATAGTCGGTTTTTTGCACATAAGCGTTTAAATCAATTAGAATTTTTAAAAAATGTTCTGGAGATAAAATTTTGTATTTTTCCAGAAAATAATTAGGAATTATCCGAAAAGGCACATTTTGCTTTGTTATCAATAGTTTTCATTAAAATAAAAATCCAACAATGCCATTTTTGGAAACATAGACACTCAAAAAGTTTTGCATACTGTCATCTTGGGAATGACCAAATATGGCGGCTGCGACAAAAATTAAAAAATACTTTTTTGAATTTGTAGCATGAAAACAATTTAAAAATAATAAATTTTCATGAAACTACGATTCAGTTGAAAAGTTTTTAGCACATTTGCGTCCAAGGCAATGAGGGTAAAAAAAAAATTTTTAAAAAAATTTAAAAAAAAAAAATTTTCATTTCTGAAGAAAATGACATACTTTAAATAAAATAATCAAAAAACAATTTGCAGCACATTTTGCGTAATTTTAATTAGTTTTCAGTAAAAGGAAACACCCAATTCTGCTTTGTGTTTAGAAACTTAGGCATTTGAAGATCATGTCTACTTCTATCTTATGAATGACCAAAAATCGTAACTACGAGTCACATTTTCGATAAAAAAAAACTATTTTCCCCCAATCGACCCTGCAATCCACAGGCTTGTGCTTCAGAAGCAGTAAATTGTCTTCTCCCCTGTTGAGTTTGTGCACAATTTTTGTTCACCCTAGGAATTTTTTCTCTCGGGAACTATTGGGGCAAAAATAGCGTCCGCAAAAGTTTTTTTTTGGATGGGGGGGGGGGTCGCCCCTTTTTTTTTTTTTAATTACCAGCGTCATTATGCTTTAAAACTTTTACAATTTTTTTCAGGAAACATCGATAAAAACGATTAGATATCATTGTACAAAATTCCCTGGGAAAAAATTAGAAAAAAAAAATTTGGGGGCAAAATTGGAGATTTCCCTGACCTTCTCCAGACATTTTTACCTAAGTCATTTTCCCTGACAATTCCAGGTTTTCCTGCAGCATACGAACCCTGTGTTTTTCTTTTTTTCTTAATTTATCTCGCCTCCTTTTTTGTCTTTCTGCAGCAGCCGATGCCATTTGTGCAATTCATTTGAAGTTTATTAACAAAAAGAAAAGTTCAAGTGAAGTTATTGTGACTGTTACATATTTTAAATTAGTTTGAAATAAGTAAATTCAACTATTTCTAAATATTTAAGGGATTATTATTGAAGATATCATAAATGAAGAGAATATGACTTTTTATAAACTTGGGTTTGCTTTTGTTGAAGCAATGCAAACTTTTATACAATTTTGTGACTGATGTTACATTAGAGTATGAGACCTAGTTTTAAAAAAAATGTTAGAAGACAATTATAACAGTTTTAAGTTTCTTTGTTGGTCTAATCCCTTCCTATGTAAACTAAATTTCAATAAAAAGCAAGATTGTAGACATAACAATTTCCTAAGTGAAAAAAAAAGATCGCTTATACAATGATACAGGGCACTGAGTAGGGTTGCCAAAATTTGTATAAAAACTCACAAAACATGTGTTTAGAACTTTTTTTTGCATAATTATATAAAAATATAATCTTTTTTACTTCTTATGAAAGAAAAAAATTACTGATACAATGATTTTTTTTTTTTACTGTAATGTGCCTAGTTTCATGGACAGGGTTGTTATAAAATAACGTCAGGTGTTTAGAGCCCTCTAGCAAGTGAAGACTTGGACGAAACATCGCCAAATTTCATGGGCACACATTGCAGACCATGGGATTTTGATTTCTAGGAAAAAAAAAAATAGTACTAAAAGTCACCATCACGGGGAATTTTGGCGCTGCAAAAGTGTATTACTTGCAAATACTAAAGAATTAAATGCCAATTAAAAGCACACATCAAGTTTTTTGCTAAAAATAATTGTTGCTTACAAATGAGGGTCAATAAAACCAACAAGAAATTTCAATTTGTAACAAGAGAAGAATTTTACCAAAAGTCATCAGGAAGAAATTTTGGCTTTCTTTCTGAATAATATTCATGTAAGATGGTGCACCACCCCATGCTGGCCTTTAGTACTGAGTGAGCAACATTTTTTTGATAGCAGTTTTATTAGTCATGCATTTCCAACGGTATGGAGACCATGGTCGCCCAATCTTTCACCTTGTGATTTTTAACCATGGGAATTTCGTAATGGCATTGCGTATCTGCGACATGAACCCAATATCTCAACTTTCAAAACTAGCAAAATGTTATAGGTAGGCGAAATAAATCCCCCCCCCCCAGAGGTATGGAAAATATTGTTCATTATACACAGTACCTAGAAAATCTCTATGTTGATCATATTGAACCTCACTTGTTAGTAAAAATCATTTTGTGAATAAAATTGATGTATACTTCATCAGTTAGCATTTAATACTTCAACAGTCACAGTAATACACCTTTTCAATGCCAAAATTTTCCCTGGTGGCGACTTTGGGTACTAATTTTTTTTATCCCATGGTCTACTATGTATGTCCATGAAATGTGGCAATGTTTCGTCCACTACATCACTTGCTAGAGGGCTCTGAACACCTCACGTTATTTTATAACCACCCTGTGTATGTATATATATACACATACATACACTACTCGACATTGAAAATGCAATGTAATCTGAAGGTGATGAAATTTGGAAAAAGGACAGAGACAGCAAGGAATAATAAATGATCTTAATTTCAAAATGATAGGCAGAATACAAAGCGAGAACGGAGTCGGCTCTGTAGGATGTAGGACCACCGCGGACAGCGATGCACAAAGAAACACGTCTAGGCATAGAGTCAAAAAGGGTGCTGATGGTGTCCAGAGTGATGGCTCTCCATTTCCTTTCAACCACTTGTTACAGTTCGTCTTCTGAACGAGACAGGGAGAGTCTGAAAATGGCGTCTAATCACATCCCACACATGTTCGATTGGTAACAGGTCAGGTTCCTGGCCGGGGATGGTGGCCAGGGAAGCATCTGTGTGCCTTGGAGAACATGTTGGCAGATGCAAGCACTGTGTGGTCGGGCGTTATCCTGCTGAAAAATTGCATTAGGTAGCCCTTGAAGGTAAGGGATTGCCATCGGCCGCAGCACATTATCCAAGTATCATTGGGCCGTCATATTGCCCTGAATTTCATCTGAGAACACGAAATTTCGCCATTCTGTCATCCATGTCGCTCTAGTCTGGCATCATGCTAAGAATTGCTGTCTATGTTGTGGGGTCAATGGCAATCTTAGCGGACGCTGTGATTGTAGACCACGTGCGATCAAACGACAGGAAATGGTTCTGGTTGACATGGGAACATTCAGGTTATCTTGCAGCTGCTGCAGAATCTAGGAACAAGTGACTTGTGGGTCTGCTACAGCTTGTCGGTGGATGGGTCGATCCACGCGTTCTGATGTCACTCTGGCTGCCCCTGCACCCCTCAATCTTACCACATTTCATTGTTCCATCCATCTTCGGCACAGCCAATGCACCATGCTCGCATCCATGCGGGTATCGATTTGGGGACCACGGGGCTGCGATTTGACGTATGGACCAACCTTCCCTTCTCAGTCCGGTAACCATATCCCTCGTAAAATCGTCTATCTGCTGGAAGTGCCTTCGTTGACGGCGGCCTGGCATTCTCTGGTGTTACACGTATCCTCCAAGACAAAAACAAAATTTCTTCAATAATTCTCCAGTCGGAAATAAAAGCACGAATATTGCCCATTCTGCAAGTTCCTTCCCTTATATCTTACTTCAGGTGCGTCGGAGAGCTGCACATTTCACATCATTTACATAACTCAGTGATGTATGTCTACTCTAAAATTTATATAAATTTCTGAACACACTCTTTCTTAGTGTTGCACTTTCAATGTGGAGCAGTGTATGTATATATATACACAGCAGCCCTACATATACCTTGATTTTACATATTTTGTTGGACTAGTGATAAAAAATGTGCCAAATGGAAAACCATAAATCTAGGAAGGCATTGACCCAATGAACTAGTGGACAAAATGTCCAATGCTTACTTCCTTTCTTTTTTAAATGCAATTTCATCTATAGTATGTTCTATGCTAACATTTTTTTTTTTAATTGCTTCTTGGTTGATATTCCCAAATAAAAAGTTTTCGAGTTTTCATACTTTGAATTGCGTCATCAGCTGTGGGACATCCGCCACTATTTTCTATTAGTCTTTCTTCTTCACTACATCATCAGAAGTAGGTATTAAATCTGATATTGAAGGAATTGACGAGATGAGGATGTGATGAGACTATATACATGAGCCATAAACTAGAAAGTTGTCGAAAAGAGTGCCAGCAGCTCTGGTATTTAATTGCCATGAACAAAGACTGGAGGATAGGAGGAAATGCCTCACACAGACAAAGAACAGTGAGACAAAACAAAAAGAATGCCAGAGCGGCTTCAAACAACTGAAACAAGATTATTTTGAAAAAACGAAACTCAAAGAAAAAACTTTTGTGTGTCTTGCAGATAAAATATGATTTTTATCTGTTTGTAGACAAACATATTAAGCGGATATTCTGAAAAAGAGCAATGAAAAATCTGTAATATTTTAACCTTTTTAGCATTTTTACGAAATAGCAGAAAATGGCGTTGGTAACAGGATAAAACAGCCAGCGCAAAGCCAGGGTTCCATTGTGTATATATTTATTTCAGTTAAAATTAAACCAGATTGAAAGGTTCAATCAGGAGAAATTTCATTACCCAATTAAAATAAAATATCTATTTAAATTAATGGATTAATTCCATTTCAAAAAAAAAAAAAAAAAAACAAATATTTAGATTAAATTGAAAAATTAGGTACCTTAAGATTTGCTCCATCAAAAGGTAGAGAACCACTAACTAGAGTATAGAGTATCACACCCAAACTCCAAACATCTACTTCTGGCCCATCATATTTTTTACCTAGGAAGAAAAAATCAGAAGGTGAATAAATTATAGGCTACACAGACAGTTTTTGAAGGAAAAAAAAGTAGGAAAAATAGGAAAATTATGCTGTAAAAAATAGGAAAAAGAAAAATAATGTTTTAAAAAAAGAAAAATGAACTAAAATACCCTGAATACAAATGTAACTATGAAAAAACAGCTACAAACCTGCTCCATGTTTAAGAAACATTTTTTTCAATTAACGTTAAGAATTAAGAAATTTTATTCAAGATAATAACGGGAAATTGTTTTGCTTAAGGAAATGCTTTGTTTATATATTTCAACCAGCTATTAGCAGAAAGCTTGGCTGTTGAAATAGGACGCAGATGATATTTCTTGGGTGCTTTCTCCTTCTCATATCCATCAAAAATGACAATAGCTTACCCATATTTGAATAAAATTATTTCAGAAAGGGTATAAGTCACATTTTTTTTTTTCAAAATTAAGCTGTGGTTTTACGATATTAGTATGTAGAGAAATCTATTAGTGTAGCAGGGAAGTTAATGCTTGTACAACAAATTATTCTACTTAGGGATCACATTTTTCGTTTATTTCAGAAAGGGCACAAGCCCAGACTATGCACTAAATGCGAATGAAAGAATAGTAATATGAATATATGGCAAGATCATAGAAGAATTAAGATTTTTTAGCGTAATGAAATAAAAACAAATAACTCCTTTGATCTAGCATTAATACGGTAATGGCAGGTTCCTCAGTTAGGAGGGTTGTCAGGGGGGGGGGGGATTCGAAATCACGACCTGGGTAGAGACAAGGCAGAAAAGTATCGGAATGAAATTCTCTAATTTCTCAGGGATTTTATTAACATCACTCTAGGAACTGCGAAAAAACTGTACGCTTTCAGTGAGATATACACTGGTCAAAATAAGACTGCAGGAGACTTTCTAAAAATAACACACTGAAGAAATTTAACAAGATTGCTGATGACTTTTCTCTGAGAGGACATTCGTTTGTTCATTGCGACCAGGATTTTGGGACAGTTTAATGGATGACGTGGCGATTCCAGTAGGGTTGCTCTCTAAAAGTTTGATGAGACGGGGAAATCCGGATTGCTCTGATTGTGCTGGTGGAGGTGGGAGGCTCTTTGCCAATACTACCGCACGGAGGAAATTTCTTTTCTCTTCTCCACTTTCCCCGTCTGATGTTCTTTATCGAGTTTAAGAATTTAGGGATCCTGTACGGGATTTACCGATTTTGTGCGCGTTTTGAGCAATCTCACGCTTTATTTCAAACCATGGGCGGAAGCATGATTATGCATTTAAAAAATAGAAAACTAGGAAAAAATAGGAGGTCTGCGAACCCTGAAATTAACAAAATAGATAAAAAAAGTTTTTAAAATCAAACCAATTTGAAACAATAAGGAAGTTTTCGATTTTTCAATTTTATTTTTATATGATAGAGTAACATGTATGAACATCATAGGTGACCAAATTTTTGTGATATGATAAGTAGTTTTTTTTTTAAATTAATTTTTAAAGTTCAAGCGCTTGTGACGTCAAATGGCATAGGAAGTGAGGTCATGTGCTCTTCCGATACGGGAGAAGCTGAAGGACATGCAGTTGGCTTCGAAGACGAAACGTAAAAGGCTTATCTTCTCATATTTCTGGAACATTAAATCTCTCATCCTCTCGGAAATATTCGAATATCATCATTGATGTTACTTCAGGAAGATTATTTAGATTGTGCTTTAACGAATCCGGCCTCCATAGTGTGTTCAAAAGGATTATTGATTTTCTAAAAAATAAAAATATCAGCCCGCTTAAAACGTCCCTACGAAAACAAGGGATCTTCAGCGGAAGGCCGCCCATTAGTGCCCTGTGACGTATGCTCGTGACATTTCAGAAAAGCGCACTTTGGCGCGTGGATTTTTTAAAATTCACTAAAAATCAATCACGGCAAATTCGGCGATGGCGAATTTTTTAGTTTTGAGGGTCAATTAACAATATCCAATAGTCGAAATATGAGCATTTAATAGGTTGCAACTTCCCTATTTACGTCTCCTAACAAAATCAAATAATTAATTGATTAACATCTATAAAATTAGAACCATCAAATTGCACATATACTTAACATTGCTTTGACTGTCTTTTCATGTAAGTACTACATCCATTAAAAATAAAATTTGAAGTTTGACATAGTATTTTTCAATGCGCAAAACCACATTAAGTCCATATGCATGCAAATGGATTGAGCAAATTAGAACAACTTCCAAGCTAAAAAGGAGACGAGCCTTCAACTAGAAACAGCAGTCATTATTGAACAATACTTTTAACCCACATTATGACGTTTTATTAATGTGATTGGCTGTCGTGATGCTACCTTTACATTTTATCATATTAAAATAATCAGGGTGGTGACAGGAACTGTGAAAAAAAGTGACCGACTTTTCCCTGATTTCCCTTATTAAGTTCACCGAATTTCCCTGATTTACGTTACCAATGATAATGGTTTTCTTTCTTTGCTCTACTTGAAATTCATTGTATGTTTGTATAAAATACAGTATTTTAAATGTTTTAAGTTGTGTAAAGTTGTTGAACTAAAGATATATTTAAAAAAGATGCTACTTTTTCAATGAAATGGTTTATAAAAAAAACATCAAGTCAATTTTTTTGGGGGAAAAAAACTTACAAAACAGTATATTAAATTTTTCTACAATGGAAAGATTATAGAACATTAAAAAAAAAAAAACTTTACTTCCAGAAACCACTTAGCATAAGAATTTTAAGAAACTATTAAAATTACTCTTAAAATCATATGTGTATTTATGATAGAACTAAAAAGTAATTGAAATTATTTTGAACTAAATTTTCAAACAGTATAATAATTATTGCAAGAATAACAAGTAATAGTGAAAGAATAGAAGTAATGTAGTTATTCTTGACGTATTGACTATTAATTGACATATTTATGCAAAACAGATGAAACCATTTGACATCCATTCATAGGGAGCTTTTCTCTAATCAAGAACATAGGTTTTAATGAATGAATACACTATCTGAATATACTATCTCAAATGATTTCAGTATAAAAAAAAAATATCTTAGATTGCTTTTGTAACAAACAACTTTGAAATGCAAGAAAAAAAAAACAATTAGTTAATTTTAAATTATGTAAAAGAAGAATATAATTTGGTTATAAAATTAAAGAATCACTTAAGTCTGAAGAAAAGTAAACCTTTATAATCTGCGGTGACAACAAATAGTATAACGGCAAAAAACAAAGTTTTTTTTTATTGAAAGCTCAATAAAGCAATTAAATTAAAAATGCAAAGAAGTAATAACTTCTTCTTTAAATAAGCTTTTATATTATTAACTCAAAAACCAAAGATTTCTTCTTGAAACATGATTACAGTACGCTAATTACTTCAAGACAATGGAATAAAAGCAAAGGAGCTACGGCAATAATGAAGGCTTCCTCTTTGCATATATGGTTGTTTATTTTACGTAGCATTGAAAGTGTAAAAGGAAACTTCAAGCTAGGTACAATAAGCAACCTAACAGACACAGAAGCAATCTTAGGAAGTTCATCCTGTGGTTAATAAGTAAGATTCAATACTTTAACGTTGAGGAAAAAAGATGCACAAATATGCGGCAGTGTATAACCACACCTCATTAATTTTACTTTTTTTTGAACAGATAATTGGCGGAAAATGCGTAGGAAATTCGAGTATTTAATTTTGTAAAGCAAAAAATTTTTTTTTTCTTCATAAAATCATTTTCCCTGATTTTTTGCTATTTTTTTCGAAATTCTCCGATATTTCCCTGACTAATAAAGGTCCCTGACTTTTCCCTGATCTGTCGCCACCCTGAATAATGTCCTATTTGAAGAAATGTTATCAAAAAAAAAAAAAAATTTTCGGTCCTACTTTCCATCTCGGAAGTGTCATCTAGTCCTCCTTTTTGAGGCTTAAGGTTCTGCATCCATGATTTTCAAAGTTTAAAAGTCAAAATTTTTGCACAGCAGACTCCAGCAGTTAGTTAAGCCCCTGCTTAGTGAGAGAATTGAGGGGGAAAAATATATACACATGATGAAGTTCTTAAGATTTGAACAAAATGATTTAACATTTTGAATTAGAATTACATACTCAATAAATTGTGACAACTGAAGAGAAAAAAAAATTAAACAATCATTTTCAACAATTTATAGAGGTACCATAAATTATCGAATTACCTTGGAAAAGTTCTGGGGCAGCATAAGGTGGACTTCCACAAAATGTATCTAATTTTTGACCAGGAACAAATTCATTACTAAAACCAAAATCTGCTATTTTTATATTCATTTCTCCATCTAATAGGAGATTCTCGGCCTGTGAAGAAAAAGGAAAATTAGAATTTCTTTGATCTAGCAAACTTGAACAATACTACATAATTCACACACAAAACATATATAAATATTTTTCTATACATTATGCAACCCAGACAATTTATGATATTTATAGTAAGGAAAAATTTTGACATTCAAAATTTTTAAACATACTTCATTCCTTAATCATACCTTTATGATTTACTTACAAAGCCTTATACTGAGCATTTGCACTTCTGTTTGACCTATCATGAGCTTAAAAACAAATGAAAAATTTAAACAAAAAAATAAGAATGATTTGACATCTTGAATACAAATTTTGTTTTTCGTAATAACGAGTTGTGATGGGATCCTACTCATTGGATTTCTGGTTTCTACAAATGGTTCCCGTCTTCCGGATTAGACTCGGCGATGTGCCAACTGAAACTCGTTTTTAGAGCAATCTTGAGAGCAGGAAAATTGAATTTAGAGCAGTAAAACAGTAAATTTGGAATAGACTGAAGCAGTAAAACTGGAGCAGATTGCAACAGTAACAATCTAAATTTTTCATCAGTTTGGAGCAAGTCTACTAATAATAAAGCTGAATGTGTATCTGTCAAGTTTGAAGGGTAAAGACCATTGGGTCGATTTTCATGAAACTTGGCACAAAATTAGTTGGTACTATCTCAAAGCACTTTTTCAAAAATTTGATTTTATTTTTTTCTATTCCAATTTTAAGCTCATTTTTTATATAAATTTACTACTACGGGGAGAGATACTTCATGCACATTTTTTAATTAGGTCATTGCGAAAGTTTGGAATTTTCTGCATAAGATGAAGTTTGTTCGAAGTTTCTACAAGAATTAAGAGAGCTATGAGAATTAATTTTAGAAAATTAGAAACACTAGCCAAACCATTCTAAATAATTGAATTAGCAGGGGTCGATCCAGCGCCAAATTGGGGCCGCTTTGTGGCCCTTTCACAAAATTCCGCACGCCAAAAGCGGCCCCATTCACAAAATCCCACGTTGTAAAAGCAGCCCCTTCACAAAAATTTATAAAAAGGCAGCCTTTTCACAATATTTTTTAATCGCAAATGTGTACGCATCTACGCGAAAGCGTACCCCTGTTCCACCTTCCCCCATCTTATCTTTTTGCCTGCTGCGTGAGGTGTTTTTGCTTGAGAGCGTCAGAAGGGGGACGGGATAGGGATGCTTGTGATTGGTGGCTAGCCAAACTCCAAGAAAAATAATGAGCACGTGAAAAGGAATTGATTCGATGATTTTCTGCTGTTCTACGAGTGCGAAATGAAGACTGACTCATTTCACGCCACGGCAAATTTATTGCCTATATTCTGTTGCTTTGATTTGCTTCAATGACCAAATACTTCTGAATTAAATATTCCTTTGAATCATTGTAACTTTCAATTGTGTCTTAGTTGCACGCATCCTTCATTTATCCATATTATTTTGTCAAATTATGCACTTTTAATTCTCAAAATTAGCTGCAAATTGAAACCTTGACAGTTGCAGATCTTCTAGTTTTTTTTTCCTCTTTTTTTTTTTTACATTTTTTTAATATTCTTCTGTTTTTTCAATTTCTTCCTATTTCCTTCAGTTTATTTTGAAAAAGTTTAAGGTTCATAGTTGGGGGGTTATCTTACGGAGCGGACGAGCAAAATTTCTGAAAATTATTCCCGAACGAAGGTTAAAAAGAACACTCGAAAATCTTATATTTTCCTTTTTTTAATCAATTGCATAGAAATTCGCATTGAATACTGGCACATGCTGATGCTGTGAGCATTAAGTGTAATGAATTAGACTTACTACACCGCTAATAGAAGTGAACTTGCAAAGCATGTCCACAGCCTGAAGTTGAAGAAAATGAAAAACACGTGGAGCATTTTTCCTCAAGGAAAATCTGTATTTATTATCTTCAAAAGATTTCTCAAGTTGTTGAACAACATCTTCATTGATATTAAAAAAACATTTTGAAAAATAAATAAATATTAGCCGCTATGATACAACCAAACATTCAGTTTACGAACATGCTGATTCCAAGGAATATAAGGCATTTCCGTAACACACTGAATAGGCCTAAAGGGGTTTTATAACTTTAAAATTGACATCACGTTGTATTACGACCTGCCAGGAGTAAAGAGCACTGGCAGACATCACGAAAATACGATAAATTACTACGTGCAACACATTACGGCTATGAGAGGTAAGAGAGAGAGAGCGAAAAAGATCGCTCAAAGTATTTAAAGTCTTCACATGACTTTTAAATCAAGAATATGCAAAACACAAGATGTGTTGCCAATGCAAGAAAGTTAAAGATATGTTGCCAATCAAAAAGTAACTCAATCTAAAAAAAAACTCGCGGTTATAAGATACAATGAACTGGTGACTCGGTTCACCCAAAAGTTCATTCATCTGACTGAGTTATCGCAACCAATCGCACAAATGACGTCACAACCTGATGCAATGTTTACATCGAAAAAGGATTGATTCTGCATGATGCAAAAATGTATTTTTAATGATTTTTTTTCTTTTTCAAATTAAGTGATTCTTTCACTTTTAGTGAAAGTTTAAATTAAAAATCTAACAGATGCAAATCGTATTGTATGGCAATTAATTAAATCCTGTTAGAGTATGAGTGACTACGCGGGAAACGACGAACAACCGATTGGCGAAATTCCCTGTAGTCTGTAGTTGATACTGTCTGTTTTCGAAAGCTCACTTGACACGATTGCATTTAATGAAAAAAAAAAGATATGATTAGGCCAGGGGTACTCACTTTTTCTCATATTCTTTAGTTTAAAGCAGCGTTTCTCGATCTTTTTTCGACACTCGGACCGGTAAAACTTCGTCAAAAAATTTCACGGACCAGTAGAAATTTACTTTTTTTTCACTAAAATAAACTAATCTGTTTTATCCTTTTTTTTTTAACAAACGCCAGAAAGAAAAACTTTCTACTTAAAATAAACTTACGAAAGTTAATTGTAAGATTGTTTTTAATAACTTACACACTTTGAATGAAAAAATAAGCGCAACTAATTTGTAAATTTTCATAAGCGAATAAATCTTGGAGAGAAACCACAAAACGTATGCAAAGTAATGGATATATTAATGCATAAAATATCGTATAAAATTAGGAATAAAAATAAAATAAGGAAATTTTATTTTATTGGAAACGGAAATAATTCTTCCAGGATCGATCAAATTTTCTCGCTAACCGGTGCCTGCGGAGAATTTTGGTTTAAAATGCATTATTCATTTTTTCTTTCTTGCTATTTTTCTTGTAGACTGTACGTGTAGAAGCAAAAGATAACTTCCAAAGTCACGCTAGTTTGAGCGTACAGCATACAGTAAACCAAAAAAATAACAGTATTATTATTATATTCAGTAAATTACAGGTTTTCCATCTCCACCTCAGTCACTTTCCTATGCCGGGCTGATGAGTGCTAATAAGCACGAAACTGCAGTTCTCGGCTGGAAATGACTGAGCTGGCGGTGTATTTCAAGTATTATTATTATTTTTTTTTTTTTACTTTAATTCCTAGATTCCTTCTTTTATTGATAAAATACAATGCCATCTGAAAAATATCGTCAGTCATTCTATTTAATCTTGCTGTCTTCTTAAATAAACATGAAACTTCGAGATGAGCAATTTTGCAATTTTTTAACGTATGTCCGCTAATGGTGAGCAAAGGGGAACAGTGCGCAAAGGAAGTTTTATTGAGTGGGATTTTATAAAAAGTAGCGGGAATCACGTAATCTGCAGACGATAAATTTTAAAAAAAAACTGCAGACGATAAACTAAAAAAATGTGGTAATTGTATATTCCAGTTCGTTTTCTTTATCGGTATTAATCTTTCTTTTGTAGCAGATCGTTTGCGATCCAGGAGCGCAGACGATATTTTTCGTAGTTAGCTTGTTCGCGTGTTTAAGTGGACATTTTTTAGGCGCATAAAAGAATAAATTGTTATTCTATTCGAATATTAATTTGTGTTTTGCAAAATATTTCGTTACGTTTTTAGCGGATAATGGAGCGCTGGAGATAGCAGCCGCATTAATCTCAGTTTGGAGAGATCGCTTGTTCATTGAAAATTATTCTTCAAGAAATTAAAATATGAAACGAAGACGTCCTGCAACGGGAGGTACCTCCCGAAATTCTGCGTATTATGTTAAAAAGTGTCGCTCTTCGAACGTTGGGTCCCTAAATATTGTGAATTTCTTGAAGTCAGCAATTAACAACCCCTTTAAAATCACTACCACCACTTCATCATGCAGTAACAGTAACGCAAATGGTCCCGTTTCGGAGGACTCGGAAAATGCGGTAAACGATAGTGAAGCAAATGTTCCCATTTAGGAGCACTCGGAAAATGTGGTAAAAGTAACGCAAATGATCCCGTTTTGGAGGACTCGGGGAAATGCGGTAAAAGATAGTACATCAAATGACAGGGCAGTTAGCGAAAGTATAACGATTTTTGAGGCAGAAAATACTGGAAATGAATCTGGAGCAACTTCGACTGATGATGATATTGAGATTGGGCCATCAAATAATGATTCAAGCATTGTATTTGAGAGTACAAATGGATATAAGAAGCATGCAATAAATGAAAAGTACATTGCAAATTATGAAAAGGTGTATAGCTGGCTTTACTATAGTTATTCAGCTAAGGGTTTTTTGTGCAAAATATGTTCATCTTTCATGAATGTTAGTGATTCGAACAAACCTTGAGTAAATATTGGAGTTGATATCAAGAAAAGCCGTCACCCTATAGAGTTTTAAAAAAACATGAGTGCAACAAAAATCACAGAGAGGCTGTCAATATACAAAAATCTAGTGCAAAAGAAGGAATTCTCAAAAAAAATCTGAAAGTGCAGAGATAGGAAATGAAGCAAAAAAAAAAAAAATTAACAGAAAATTGATTGGTAAGTTTATTCGAAATTTGTACTTTATAATCAAGAAGCAATGGGCCAATTTTGAGAATTTTGAATCTCTAGTTAGATTTTTGGGGGAACATTTAGATGACAATGAAATAAAAAAAAACATTTGCTAACTTGTAGTAAGAATGCCACGTATTTATCTCACATTTCAGTTCAAAACATTTATCTTTGAAAATACCGAAATTCCGTTGTTTTCAGGAAAATTTTAAATTTTACTTTGATTACACAATATATATTTAGTATTAATTTGTGTTGAGTTTCAAAATCCAATTCTAAAATAACTTTACTTAAAATAAAATTATTTTACATGCTGTTTTTATATTTTTATTTGTTTTTTGAAGATCTTGATTTCCTTACATCGGCCATGGTAAACGAATTTTTCGCATTTTTGATGTTTACTGTACCTTGTTAAGAGGTAAACAAATAAAATTTCCTATATATTTATTAACATCATTAAATTGCAAAGTTTTAAACGAAATACCTACTCTGTAAGAACGTCAAATGTCAAAAAATTAAACGCTGAATGCTGTTGCAGTATTATTTTGGGTTTTAATTACTTTTAAGTTTTTCAAACACATACATGGCATCTTTAATGAGTATTTCACTTCTGTGTTAAGAAATATGTGATATCTTTGAGTCTGTTCATATTGTATTTATTAGGAGTTATCATTACGTTCAGCAGCATGTGCAATTTTCATTGCTCTAAAAGTATTTGAGAGGGGCAAACAGGAAATCTGTAGTGAGACTTTCACCTTAAGAAAGTGTGCCTTGCATATGTATATTTGTAAAAAACAATAAATGTAATGTATGTGTCAAATTACAAATAAAAATGTTAAGGGTCTTACTTCCCCCTCCCCCCAGCGCATTTTCTCTCGACAGCTTTCGAGTATTCTTCAAGAACTTGCAATCACCCCTGAAACCTGTCTAGGGCTTTTCTATAACGATAAGAAAGCTAAAAATGCTTTTATATAATCTTTTCCTAGAAAAAAATCACAAGAAGGTCTTTTTTACAAAAATAAAGAAAATTCACAAAAATATGTTGCTTTTTCACAAAAATGAAGAAAATTCACAAAAATATTTTGCTTTTTCACAAAATGAGGACCCAAAAAATAAAACCTGGATCGACCCCCGATTAGGAAATAAAATTAAAAATCAAAAGATGAATAAAATATTTTCACAGCAAAATAAAAGTTGTCTGTTTTTTTTTTTTTTTAAATTTTTACTTATTTTAATGGTTTAATTATGTTTCGTAATACATTAAAATAAAGTAAGCCATATGAATGCATTTGAAATAATCTTTCTAAAATATTAAACTTTGGGAAAATGCATCATTTTGCTTCTTAAACTTTTGCAAAACTTCTGCAGAGTTCCGTAAGCAAGTCTTACTTTTGCAAATTTTAAGAAAATAGTTGAATTACACCTTTACTGGAAAATTCTTTAACTGTGCTGCATTGGTTTATTACTGCCGATTCTGACTCGAAATGTTAACATGTTTTTAAAAAATCAAACAATTTTTAATATAAATTAATTTTAGGAACAAATGTTCACTTAGCTTTTTATTTATAATTAATACAGTTTACAGTTTGCTGCTTGATTTATTATTAATTGAAATGCATTAATATCAAATATTATATTTCCTTTAACCGAGATATTCTCAAGTATTCAAATTAAACATGCAGAACGAACTTTTTTAAAATCCCAATGAAAGTAAAATATATACTTTCATTGTTCAGTGTGCATTATTTTAAGCATGGAAATCGAGAAATGTTGCTGTCATTGGGGAGGCAAAAGACAATTGCAATCAAGGAAGGTCACAAAATGAATAGTAATGTTTTTTTATAATGTATCATTACAATGCTTTATTCAACAGTAATATTTCACAATGAAGCCTTTTTAACAGTAGAGTAAGTTTTACTATTTTAAGCATACTTTTTTCTTTGAAAGGAGAGAAAAATAAACCAAAATCAGAAATGTACCAAAATTACACATGCCCATTTTTAAAATTCAAACAAAAGTGCAAAAAATATTACATTTAAGTATAGAAATTGTACGGCTTTCAGTAAATAAGTACTCTTAGACATTGAAAAGTTATGGGAATTTACTGCACTATTATGTAATTATCAAAACATTATGCAATAGTGCATTAAAAGTGTCTTTTATAGCAGTGGCTGAACTTTGAACAATTTACAGTTAATCATGAAAATATTTTATCTAGACTTTTATTCGAATTGCTTAAATAATTATTTGGTAGCATTTAAATAAAATGATGAATTTGAATTTAAAAAAAAATATACTTGAGAAAAACACAACCATGTTTGATGATGTTAGTGGTTAGTGGAGTGAGTGTCCATACAATGTTTTCCTACACGTTCGACCAACTGGTAAGTATATTAGAACCTAGTTAGTCATCGGTGAAACCGGGTTAACCAGTTACTCTATTCGAACACACCCATAGATTTTGAAAAATGTCCAGTAATTTTTGAAAAGTTTAAGCATAAAAAATTGTTTTAAATCTCGCCATTAAAAAAAAAGACCCACTTGCTTAAACAGTAACTTTAAATAAGATGCCGATTTCTCTATAACATGCTTCTTAAAATTATAGTAAAAAACATTAATACCTTTAAATCTCTATGAATTATCCTTTTTTGATGACAATACTGAACAGCTGAAACAATCTGTAAGAAATTAGTGAAAAATTAGAATATTGATTTAGTTTGAATGATGAAATTGAAGATGACTTAAATGACAGTTTACTTGTCTAAATTTAGCTCTAGCTTCTTTTTCCTTCATCCTGCCATGTGCTACCAGATAGTCAAAAACCTCACCTGAAAGGGAAAGAAATACACATCATGATCATAAGTACATATTTAAGAACATAAGGATTACTTTCTTGCTTTGATGGCCAAGTATTCACAAAAATGTAGTAACTTTTACACCAATTGAGATGCACCATAATACCAGATGTATGACTAAACGCAAAAGAAAAAAATCTGTCTATAAACCAGATTTTTTTTTTCTTTTTTTAATGAACCAGAAGATTTTTCAAGCCCAGAAAAATTTTTTGGGGTTATCAGGAATGAAAGCACACAGAAAGCGAAAAGGAGGTAATCCAAAAATGCATCAAAAAAGCTCCCGGAACGGAACAATATCCGAAAATTTAACAAAAGATTGGTCAATTACTAATTTTAAGGATAAAATGAAATTTTTCCACACTACTTCAGACTTAAATATTTGGAAAGAATTTGATATTACATCATATCGAAGCATAGGACTGGGTAGTTGAGTAAGTTCTTGCTGTTTTGAAACAGATGGCATTACTGAAACTTATTGTGATAGTTTTTAATTGTGATGCATATATATACAAGTACTATAAGCAAGATTGAAATTCGGAGTATGTTATTTTGCAAAAGTGCAAACAACTTTGTGACATGTTGTTTTAGCTGGCACAACTTTAATGTATTGGGTCAAATTTTTTGATATCTGGAGTTGAATGTCAAATTTAGCATCTAGACCACTTCATCATTTCTCTAAGCAACATAGACGGAAAATACTGATTCACAAAGGTAAGTTGTTGCAAGTTGGATTTGCCTTTTTAATGAGCAGTTGATATAACGTTTGCTTTCAAAGGCAAAAGCATTCACCATTTGATTTCTTTTTTCCTAAGTCAGCCAAGGACCCGCTATTAGGGGCTGGCGGACCCCCAAGGGTTCAGCGGAACTCTACACTCTTCATAATGCTTGGAGCTATCTAAGGCTCCAACTCATCCACAATCTCTTAGAATATATGGAAAATATTTATCCTGAATGCGTGGCTACCAGAAGGGGCCAAACATCCAATCGAACTGCTAAATCAACTTTATTTTCATTTTTTTTAACTAAAGTGTAAACTCATTGTTAATCTATTTTTTTATGTCTAAGAAAGGTGTACATTGTTTTTGTTGGGAATTTAATCTGATGGCTCAATTTCAAAGCAGGTTTTAAGCAAGCAAGCCCAACAGTAAATTTGTGGAATGATCTGCTCGGGAAGAAAGGATTTACAGACACACATATTCAATAAACGTATTTTATTGAACAATAAATATATCAAAACATGGAAATATTAACAAGTGTTAATAAATATTCACATTCCCCCCATTCATAAAAATCCCCCCAAAAATATCAGTAGGAAGCATTTCTTAAAATAGTATTGTTATAATGCCAGTAAAATTCACATGACTAGTTTAATACAAGTACCACCTTGGGTCCTATGCTAACAAGCAACAGTAAAATTAAAAATTTTAATTCCCCCCCCCCCATGAATGAGTCGCAAATGTAGAATCAAGAGGGATAAAAGCCTTATATTAAAAATCAATGTCTAGTATTTTATTTGCTATTAAATGCAAAGTGGCAACAGATAAAAATTTTAAATCATTGCTTTTAATTTCCTTGTTGGCCAACAATGAATTCAGTATTAATCATGTGAATAAAGGCTTAGCTGTTATTGAAATCGCCTTTGAAAAAACGTCATAATTCCAATTCTATGAAACATGGAAGTTCCAAACACATTCCATCCAGGGTTCATACACTTGTGGTTAAAAAAAAATTTCCTGACTTTTCCAGGTCGTTTTTTAAAAAATTCCAGGTTACTTAGTTTCATTCAAAATTAAGTTAAAATAACAATATTTTTAAAAAAAATTGTTTAAAGTAGCAATGCAGAAGAACTAAAACTTTTACTCTTATATTTAAAAAAAAAATCTTGGAATTGTTTTCCTTTCTCTCACTTTTTAATGTATTGTTCAAAATTGTTTTCATCTTATTTAATTACTAGCAAAACCAGCACAGCGATGTCTGTGCTAAAAATTTAAGGAAAATCTGTTGAATCTATATATATAATTCTCTTACGTGCCGGCAAATGAAGGGGTGAATTTCTAAACCTCTGTTGGCAACACTTCGCCGATAAATCATGTAAACAAACTTCTACGTTGTTTTGAAATCTTGAATCACAGAATACTCAACGAACTTTTCTTGAATCACAGAATACTCAACGAACTTTTTTTTTTTTTGAGATGAGTTTGAGTCGGGCTGTGGCCCATTTCAACCTTAATCAGCAAAGAAAAGCTCAAAGAAGGCAGGAAACCGTTCTTGAATCCAATTTAAGATGAGCCATTTCCAGAGTTGTATTCTCTGATTCGCTGCCGATAATTTTTAGCGGCTGGGGAATTTTCAGTCAGCAGTTCCTTCAACAGATCAGGTGCGTCACACAATGCCGGTAACCGCACCTTTCCGTCATGGCAACATTTAGTATATTTATTTGCAGTATTACGCTCTTTCTGCCAATAAAGAGCACCACAAAATTCGCATTCTTCACACATTGCTCCACAATCATGTTCATCGGCAATGTTGTTTTGAACGCGTAGGCGCTTTGAGCGTCGTCTATTCTCTGCTTCAGTACGACAGTTCAGTTCAAAATGAATAACCGAGAAAGAATTTACTTTATTCCTTTTATTCTCAGCTGAAAGGTTTCGCCAAATTTGTTTAGGGTTATAGTAGTTTTAGTATTGTGCAAGCAAAGTAGCCTTGGCGAGTTTTCGCGTTTTTAGTTAAACCATTTTTTGTTCGTGACGTGGCAAGGATTCAGAATAACAACAAGAAGGACAAACGTTTGAGAAAATATGTTTGGTGCTCTCTGAGCCTGTTTTTAGTCATGGCCAGCTCTATGTGGCATTATCAAGAACAAGATCTTTTGAAGCAGTGTCAGTTGTGGCTCCCAAACGGGACATTTTTAATTGTGTATATGAGGAAGTTTTCTCAGATTAGAATATATAAGAGTGTAAATATGTAAATATATAAGAGTGTAAATAATGTAAATACATCCCTCGGGGGAGCCTGTAACCCCTAGAGGGCGCGTCCCCAGGTGGCGGATAGGGGAATGCCTTCATTGGTTTTCCAATGGGTGGTAGAAGGGAAATAAAATACCTTCCGCGGACCAACAGGTAGAAGTGCAATCTCTCCAAAGCAATGACAGACACTTTTGTATCTATAATGGTAAAGTTGTGCACATTGCCAAGGCAGTCATCTTACATACAGCAAAGTTAAACTGTCGAAAATCTGGCTAAAGCAGACAAATTAACATTATGAACGTAATTTTCATATTGGTTAAATGGATGGTGACCTAAATGCAATTACCAACTTTAATTTTTACGGAAAATTTTAGCTAGGCTAATGTATTGGCATACAGCGAGCGAGCGAAGCGAGCATGGATCGCGAAGCGATCCACAGGAAACTGCGTAAGCAGTTCCGGGGGTTGGCGAGCGATAGCGAGCAGGGGGCGATAGCCCCCTAGTAAAAGAAAAACAAATTACATCAAAATTACATTTGCAGTAGCTTTCAAATGTAAAAAACTCCATAATTCATTGCCAAATTCGCCAAGTGACTTTCTAATTAAAAAGAAAATCAATTAACATACTCAAAGAATTTAAAATATAGTAATAACAGTAAAATACTCATAAGCAACAAAGGCAACTTCCTCCAAAATGTTTAATAACAGAATTTTTAAAAAATACTAAAAACTTTTCATAACGCACTCAAAAGGACAAAATAACTTTTCTGGGTTAGAAAGGACAAGTTAAGCATTCCTGCAGTTTTCAAAAATTCCAAGAAAATGACACCACAAATGAAGAAAAGTGCGGCTCAAGTCAGGAAGAGAATTTCTCATCATTATCTAGCTTTCAATCATAAATTTGAGTGTTCAAACATGCATATTTTTCTTAAGAGGAAAGTTTGATTTGAAGTGACAGACGAACAAGTTAAAAGTTTATACAAACAAGCTATTCCTTCCTTAAAAGCTGGCACAACATGTGAAGGCACGATCCACCAATTTGGATCTCATATCAAAAACGTCCGCGGCCATTTTATGCCACCATGCTAAATTCAAAAATAGAAACCTGTTCCCCCGGACAATAGACCATCCATCCAGTGAAAAAATCTAACAGACATCCAATCCAGCTCTCAAGCATGAATCTTCAATGGCACCCGCTTGCTAGACCTTTTTTTAGCAAAAATGACTTGATTTAAACTCTCATTCTTAGAAAGAAATTACCTCACTTAAAAAGACATCAAGGCAACTACTGGAACATGCCACATTTCTAGCAGGGCTCAACGAATACTTCCTACATCTTTCAAAAAGAATTCACTATACAACCTGGAACATTCAATCTGGAGCACTCAGCTCCCAGGCGCAATCTCAGCACCTCAGCAAAACATCAGATTGCAGTCACAACATGGTAAAAAAAAAGAGATTGATTGATTGAAAATAAGAGATTGTGAGAGTTCACACTTAAATTGCATTCCCAATCCCCTTACGCCATGGCGTGACGCATATCAAAAAGCATGCATAGATTATATTGATGAAACTCACCCCCCCCCCCCCAGTTTACAATTTAAAGCTCAAATCTTTAAAATTGTTTCCCACATGCCCACAGCAAAAATTTACTAAACATCTTTATTATGACGTCACATCATCATGGAGGGTCAACAAACGCATGCAGGGAATATTGGCTCTGGAGAACCATTCTTGCGCCAGTAAAATAAAGGATGACATTCTAAGTTCAAAAAAAAAAAAGTAAGTTTTGGAAACTTTTATAAACTTTCCAAAACTTTAGGAATTTTCTCCAATAACAAAAAAATAATGGCTCTAGGCCAACAGTTTTATTTTGTTGTGCAGTATACTCGCATTCCACAGTTTCTTACCATTTTGATTTGGACTTTCTTAAATATTTGTATTATTATCACTTATGCTTAACTTTTGGACACCAGTGCATATACAGGTTTGAGCCAAGAGTTTGCTTAATGCATTGACTGCTAGTCACAAGGGTTAGATTAATAGTTATAACCACACACATAGAAGTAGATTGTATCCATATGCCAACATACTTATAAGAAATATATTTTAAAATATTTATAAAAGATAATTATGTGAGAGCTAGCTAGTTTGTTAAGCCTTTAAATAAGAATTTCTTAACTACATGCCAGCGCGAAAATTGGATCTACATGTCAACATTTTCCCGAAATTCAACATTACATGCATGCAAAGTGAATTAAAATTTAAAAAAATAAGTAGCAGTATCTGTTAATTTTATATAAATATATACTAATAAACAATATATATTACAAATGAATTTATAACAAGAAAAATTTAAGATATCACAAAAGATGCATTTAGAATGTTATTTGTGTATTATCTTTGAACAATCTAAGCAGTAACAAAGAAAATCGTTCACAAAACCTGCAAACATATGTCCAAACTGACATCTAGTTCAACGTTCAAAAGTTAACTTCATTCAAACAAAGAGTTAACTGATCAAAATAAAAATAATAAAAAAAGAAATGCTGAAGAACAAGAAACACATCCATGTTCAAACTGTCTTAGATTTATATTTCACAGGAGATACATTTTAGTAGTTCAATTAATATTAATTTTTTAATTAAAAAAATACATAAATGCAACCTCAAAACTAATGATTGAAGTCTGTAAGCATCTGCATTAGCTTATAATTTTTTATGGACTGATTGCATTGGTGTACATACACACTTGGAACAAAACCATGTTTTTGTATCCGTGCTTGCTGCAACGTTACTTCTGTTAGCTATAGACTGAGAACTGACTAAAGTAGTCTGCAAAATTCATTTGCATTAGTGAAAAAAAAATGCAAGTACCTACGGATTAAAGCTATAAGTATACCAGGACCTCAAAAATATATAAAACATTTAGCATAATACTTGAACCAGTTCATCATAGAAAGGTACATACAATTCTAAAAAAAAGTTGAATGAGAAAAATGGATAAAAGTAGAATATATATTTAAAAAATCCACTGCAGATGACAAAATTAAATTATATGCAGGAACAAAATATTAGCTGGCAATAAAATAAACCATGTGCATTCAAAGCACAGAACATTATTGCAAACAAACTTGAACTCTTGTTACGTTTGTGTCAGATAGAAGGAAACAAATTACAAAAGAATGCAGGGTTCATACACTTGTGGTTAAAAAATATTCCCCGACTTTTCCAGGTTGTTTTTTAGAAAATTCTAGATTGCTCGCTTCATTCAAAATTTAAGTTTAAATAGCAATATTTTCAAAAATAATTAAAATTGTTTAAAGTAGCAATGTGGAAGAACTAAAACTTCTCCCTTTAGATTTAAAAAAAAAAAGAAACCCTTAATTTTTTTTCTCTCAAAATTTTAAGTTGTTTTTAACATTTTGTTCAAAATAGTTTTAATTTGTTTACTACTTGTTGAAAACAGAGTACTTTCAACTTATTTTAGCGTTTCTTTGATGTCACGTATCATGGCGTAATATTATAGCCTTTGCTGTAGTCGCGCAGTAATCTTTTAGCATCCGCTTTCGGTTTACTATACTTCTTTCTATTTTCTTATTAATATATAACACAAAACATAATGAGCAAAATGCAAAGCTAAAAATCATATGATTAACTTGTTGCATCAATCGGCATACCATATAATGCATACTAACAAAAATCAACATTCGCTGATCATAGGTCAATGCCAATAATGTTTTTTTTTTTTTTTTTTTTCAATTTTGCAAATTAAAGGATGATTACATTAAAATTTCAATTTTTCTTTTATAGAAAGTAATAGTTAATTCTCAAAAATTCAAAACTTTTTGCACATTTTTATATTATTTTCAATAGTTTACATTGATATAAACATCTAATTCTGTTTTTGAAGTGTACACCCACTTCCATCTGCAAACGACCAAATATGGCGAGGTAAGTGAAAAATTTATGTTAATAAGTAGATTTTTGAATTTGTAGCATAAAAGTAGTTATAAATAATTAATAATCCTTAAAAAACAATTAATACAAAATAGTCAGTATTTAAGCACATAAGCGTCTAAATCAATTAGAACAAAAAATGTTCTGAAGATTCAATTTCGCATTTTTCCAGAATATAATTACGAATGATCCGGAAAAAAAGATACATATTGTGTTGTTTTCAATAGCTTGCATTACAATTAACATCCAATGCCGTTTTAGGGAACTTAGGCACTTAAAAAGTCTTGTGTACTTCCATCTTGGGAATGACCAAATATGGTGGCTACGTCCAAAAATAAGAAATAATTTTTTGAATTTGTCGCATGAAGATAATTAAAACATAATAAATCTTCATAAAACTACAATTCAGGTGAAAAGTTTTTATCACTTTTGCGTCCAAGGCAATGAGGATAAAGTTTTAGGAACAAAATTTTTAATTTCTCAAGAAAAATATTTAAAATAATAATAGTAATAATAAAAACAATTTGCAGACCATTTTGTGGTATTTTCATAAGTTTGCAATTAAAGAAAACATCCAATTCTGCTTTGTTTTTGGAAACTTAGGCATTTTAGGATCGTGTCTACTTCCATCTTGTGAATGACCAGAAATGGTGACTACGTATCACACGTAGTTGAAATGACTTTCCGATCAAAAAAAAAAGACAAAAAATGATTTTTCCTGATCGACCTCCCACCCTCAGGTTGTGCTTCCCAAGCAGTAAATTGTCTTCCTCCCTGTTGAGTTTGCGCATAAATTCCTGTTCACCCCGAGGAATTTTTTCCTTGGAAACTATTGAGGGTCAAAACTGGCGGATGCAGAAGTTTTTTTTGGGTCGCCTCTTTTTTTATTGCCAGCATCATTTTGCCTCAAAATTTTTACAATTTTTTAAAAAGAAACATCGATAAAAATGAAAATTTGATCTCATAGAACAAAATTCCCTGGGAAAAAATTTTTTGCGGTCACATTTGGAAAATTCCCCGACTTTTCCCTGACATTTTTGACTATGTTTCCCTGACAATTCCAGGTTTTCGCAGAGTGTACGAACCCTGGAATGGCGAGTGTAGTCAAACAAAGGTACAATAGTACAAACAAGGTTAAAAGATTATAGAAAATGTCATATAAGTCTTGCTTTGTCAGTTCACCATCCTCTTGATTGGCTTAATGTCTTAAAAAGCATTGATCAACAGACTGCCAAAATGTAAAGAAATAATGCATGCAGGTATTGCTACCCAACTGAGAAATTATTTTTCTGATGTAACCAGGAAGCTTGTGCAAAAAGAAATCAAGTGCAATTTTAATTTATGAACCACATTAAAATGAGAAACTGTACACATACATATCTATGTTTGTTGTAATTAGATAGCATGCAGATGCTTACACACTCTAAAAGACATTGCCAAAAACACCATATTAATATAATATCCATACCTCCACTAGCATATTCCATGACAAGATACAATGTTTTTTCTGTTTCAATAACTTGAAAAAGTTTAACTAAGGAGAGAAAAAAATAAAAATTATACACTACACATAATAGCTACTAAACACAAAATATTGAGCTAAATTTAAAAAAAGGGAATCAGTCTACAGGGTGGCGACAGCAACTGTGAAAAAAAGTTCCCTGACTTTTCCCTGATTAGGTTCATCAAATTTCCCTGATTTACGTTACCAATGATAATGGTTTCCTTTTTTTGCTCTACTTGAAATCCATTGTATGTTTGTATAAAATGCAGTATTTTAAACGTTTTAAGATGTGTAAAGTTGTTGAGCTAAAGATATTTTAAAAGGATGCTGTTTTTTTAACTAAATGGTTAAAAAAAAAAAAAAAAACATATCCAATAAATTTGGGGGGGGGGGGGACTACAAAACAGTATATTAAATTTTTCTACAAGGGAAAGTTATATAAAATTGAAAAAAAAAAAATACTTTACTTCCAGTAACCACTTAGCATAAGAATTTTAAGAAACTATTAAAATCACTCTTAAAAACATATGTGTATTTATGATAGACCTAAAAAGTAATTGAAATTATTTTGAACTAAATTTTCAAACAGTATAATAATTGTTGCAACAATAACAAGTAATAGTGAAATAATAGAAGTAATGCAGTTATTCTTATATAAACTGACATATTTATGCAAAACAGATGAAACCTTTTGACATCCATTCAAAGGGAGCTTTTCTTTAATCAAGAACATAAGTTTTAATGAATGATTACAGCATTTTAACAATAAAAAAATAAAGATATTTACTTAAGTGCACAAGTTAACTCTATTTCAAATGATTTCAGTATGTATCGAAAAAAATATTAGGTTGCTTTTGTAAAAAACAGCTTTGAAATGGAAGGGGGAAAAAAAGCAATTGGTTAATTTCAAAACATATAAAAGAAGAATACAACTTGGTTATAAAATAAAAGAATCATTTAAGCCTGAAGAAAAAAAAACCTTTCATAATCTGCGGGTGACAGCAAAGTCCCGACTTACGCGAGGGATGCGTTCCAAGACCCTTCGCGTAAGTTGAAATTTCGCCTTGTAGAAAAGGGTATGTGTAAAAACTTTTATAAACATACCCAATTATTTTAGACACTTGTAAACACCACCTCAAACTGTTAAAAACGATTTCTTAACTATACATTACTGTTTCTTACATAAAAAACTGAATTTTTATTGATTTTTTTTTTTTTTTTTAACTTTTATTCCGCAGAAAATAATGCTACGATGCATAAAATCAATGATCAATGGGAAAGAAAGACATAAATTAAATCGGTACGGTACGTACAGGATGTAGTAAAAAAAAACTAAATGCATTATAAAGTCAGACAAAACAACGTAAGTAGAAGCACAAATTTACTATTCAGCACAAAGGTATTTATTTATCTTAAATGCATTATAGTTGCAATGTACAGTAGATCCAGTAATGATATTTGTTTAGTAAAAAAAAATGAAGATGATGATTTATGCAATGAGATCAAAACGATATTCTTATATAGTGTTAAACACACAATACAGTTGCTTCACTTGTTCTTTTGCAACGTTTCCATCTAGGGCAACACATCTCTTCCTGGTTTCTTAAATTCACAATACAAGAGCAGCTTCCATTTTCATAATTTTTTCATTTTGCTTAGATACTACTCGATGAACTTCTACGGATCTCCTTTCTTTTTGACATTTAATTGTATATACATGGAAGATTCACTCATACCTAATTGTCGTGCTATCTCGACGCATTTAAAAGTTGTTCAAGCACACAAAATATTTAGCTTTTCTTTAATTGTCGGATTTTTTTCTCTTTCTTTCTACCTTCTCAAACTTTAGATGAAATAGCGCTCATAGGTGTTATTATATTTCATGAGCTTTTATAATTAGAATGAAAAAAATAAATGGAAAATTAGGAGTAGAGTTATTTGTGTAAGCATTGTTCAGACTAGTACGGTGTGCGAACTTCCGCTGCCAGTGATGCTAAAGGGATGAAGGTGCATTCACCAAAAATACATTTTTTAGTAGCCAATAACAAGGTCGATACTTACATACCGCGATTCCCTTTCGAAAAATTTCATACTGCGGGCGAGGAATTCGCGTTAAGTCTTTTTTTTTTTTTTTTTTTTTGACTTATCTCGGGCATGTTTAGCAATGCTAAACAACCCCCATGAATCCAAATATCTGCAAAAAATCCAAGAACAGCAATGGGTCACTAAGGACCTCGTCCTTCGTAAAACCCAAACAAGATAGAATGTGCTCAGGTGAAACCTCTCCAGCAGAGCACCAGTGACACTCCGGAAAAGTCTTGATATTCCCAGAGAATCTAAGAGCTTTTGTGTGGCTACTCAGGAATCTCGAATATGTTGTCTGGAGGAGTCTACCCTTGAGTCTAAAGGACTCACCAGGACATTTTGCAAAATACCAGGCGTGTCTGGGAGGTGTTTTAAATTGGCGATTGAGCTCCATTTTTGAAATTGTGGAGATCTCACTGAAAGTAAGATCTCCACAAGGGCTCACACCCTCCGCAGCAGCAGATCTAGCCAAAAAGTCAGCCCTTTCGTTACCCTCAACTCCAACGTGGGAAGGGATCCATTGAAAGTGAATTGTATGTCCTGATGAAAGAGTATGTAGTAGACTCAGAATGTCCAGGCTGGTCTTGTCGCCCACATTACTCCAATTAGCGAGGTGCTGAATTGAGGCACGACTGTCAGTCAAAATCCAGATTTCCTGGAAACACTCCTCCCGCTGAACAGCACACTGCAGACCCTTCCTGATAGCAATCAGTTCTGATCTAAATACTGAACAGAAATTCGGGTTTCTGATTTTAAATTCCAAGGCCCCAGAGGGAGTAGGAATGAATACTCCACTGCCCGAAACGCCATCTTCTCCCCTGCTTCCATCTGTATAGATTTTCAAGGAGAAATGTGGTATATTATGTATAGTTTCCAGGGCCATTTGTTTAACTAGGTCCGGTGGATCTGAACTCTTGATCACACTAGTCAAGAGCTCGTCATGGAAATAAATTCCCTCAAGCTCCAATCCAGCTCCTGCGTAACCCAGGAAATGTGTTTCCACATCGGAGGGAGGTAAGTTCAATGACCTTGCATAGGAGAAGGGGCTATATTTCTTCAAACGAGTATTATCATTCCATGCAAGAAGGTAGGCTGAAGTCCGGTGTTGTTCTCTATAACTATATAATTTGCTAAAATACCTTGTAAGGCCACACTGTCTTCTTTTTGCAAGGGCAGGCAAGTTGCTCTCAAAGAGCACTATATCATTTCGACAACTATGTCTAAGTCCGGCAATAATTCTAGCTGCGCTAAGCTGTACTCTTTCAAGTTTATTGAGATTGGTCTCTGAAGCACAGGAGTAAACTGGGAAGCCGAACTCCAGTACTGGTCTAATGATAGAAATATAGGTAGTACGGAGGGTACTGGCCTCCGCACCCCAGTTTCGTCCAGAAATAAATTTGAGAATATTGAGCCTCTTCCTTGCCTTAATTGCTTGGCCTTCAATATGTTTATTACTTGTAATCTCTTGATCTAATGTGTATCCAAGATACTTAGCATTTTTAACGTAACTCAACTGGGTTCCGTTTATGGAGATCTTAGGTTGGTACCCATATAGATGTCTATTAGTAGTGAAAAAAGTTGTCAAAGATTTTGTAGCATTAAAGATTAATTTGTGCCTTTCAGCAAAGGCATGGGCTTTTTCCATGGCACGGTTGAGTCTGAGCTCACTCTCCTCCGACATCCGAGCCGGAGCTCCAGACAATGATATCATCAGCAAAAATTCCGATTTCACAGTGTTTAGCTAATTGTTTTTCAATGCCAGTAATGTACAGAGAAAACAGGACGGGATTCAACACTGATCCCTGAGGTACACCCTGCCCGAGGCCCAAAGGTTCGGACAGGTGATTGTTGTATTTAACTCTAATGCGTTAAGTCTAAAATTCTTTACTGGTGAAAAAATCGCGTTATAACCATTTCGTGTAAGTCGGATCGCGTTGTAGCAGGAGTCGACTGTAACGGCAAAAAAACAAAGTTTTTTTGATTCAAAGTTCAGTTTTAGCAATTACATTAAAAACATGAAGAAGTAATGACTTTTAAGCTTTTATCAGTATTGATTCAAAAAATAAAGATTTCTTCTTGAAATCTTTATTACAATACGCTTATTACTTTGAGACAATGGAATAAAGGCAAAGGAGCGAAGGCAATAATGACGGTTTCCTCTTTGCCTGTAGGGTTGTTTATTTTACGCAGTATTGAAAGAAAGCAAACTTCAAGCTAGGTAAAATAAATAACTTTACAGACACAGAAGCAATCTTAGGAAGTTCATCCTGTGGTTAATAAGTAAGATGCAATACTTTGATGCTGAGGAAAAAAGATGCACAAATATGCGGCAGTGTATAATCGCATTTCATTAATATTAACTTTTTTTTTCTGAACAGATAATTGGTGGAAAATGTGTAGAGAATTAGGTTACTTAATTTTTAATTTAGCAAAGCAAAAAAAAAATTTTTTTTCTTTATAAAATCGATTTTTCCCGATTTTTTGTTATTTTTTCGAAATTCCCTGATATTTCCCCGACTTTTTCCTGATTAATAAAGTTCCCTGACTTTTCCCTGAACTGTCGCCACCCTGGTATAAAATCAGGAATGAAGAATTGCCATAACATAAACATAGCATTTTATACAAGCTTAGAACCAGAAATTGAAACAAAATGTTTTATAGAGGGAAAAATGAAAAAAAAAACTGATTTTTTGACAAAATGAAATAAAGCAACATAGTTCTAGATATAAACTTACGGATATCAAGTTTCCTTTATGTGCACAAGTTTTATATATCCTCATACATAGTACTAAATAGCTACGAAAGAAATTTCATGGAAATTTATAATCAAAGATACAAAATTTTTTTGTAATTTCTATAAGTTACACTGTCACAAATAGTAGGTACTTATTCAGTTTGTGAGTAAGTCTTTTAAGTCAAGTCTTTTTTTTTTTTTAATGTATTGTACAAAAGCTCACTATTAATGTAGAAAAACATTTTTCAGAAGGTGTCAAATTAAACTAACCCAATTGTTCATTAACCTTGCATGCAATTTCATGATTCTTTGAGATAAAATGTACAACTTGAAAATCCTTAACTGGTGTCTTATGATGGTGGAAACGCAGCTGAATTTAAGTAAAAACATTATTTTTGTTAATATTAACTGGAAGCATTTTTTATCAGAGTAACTAGTCAATATGTTGAGAAATTATCTTTGTTATCCTTAAAATTTAATAAATTACTAGTTTCTCAATGTTACATATCTTTTAGATATTTAAATGGATGAATTCTACTAAATGAGGGTAAAAAATTGCACTCACACCACTTTGCAGAAAAAATAACGTCTAGTAAAAACGAAAAAGCATGAGGCATGTTGCCGGGATTCCGTTGTGTCTACTGGCACTTTGTATGCGGTTGAATTAGACGGACAATACATCCAATGTCTTAATGCTAAGACAAATGATTGTCTTTTTTACATTTTGCAGGACAACCTTTTAAGTGATGCTTCGAATACGAAACCTTAGCTTAGAACGCTACCTTAGAAGTTTACCTTTTGTTTACCCCAAGACATCAAAGCATGCTATAGTAC
The DNA here is from genome assembly GCF_026930045.1 of Uloborus diversus. Classification (NCBI taxonomy): domain Eukaryota; kingdom Metazoa; phylum Arthropoda; class Arachnida; order Araneae; family Uloboridae; genus Uloborus; species Uloborus diversus. The sequence goes on along the minus strand of NC_072732.1, from coordinate 81,205,012 downwards.
TCAAAGACTCTTCACATACATTTCATTCTGGGAAAAAATCATGAAATGTCTTCCTAGAAAGAGTCGTGAGTAAAATTCAATGGCTTACTTACATTAAAAGATGCATGTCAGCTACATTTTATTTTCTTACATTTATCTCAAACTTCTGATTTCATTGTTAGGAAAGACAGTAAGACAGTAATATCACTGTCTTGTAACGATGGGGAATTTGTCTAGATTTAAATTTTATTTTAAAGTTTTAAAACCTGATACTTGCGGCAAATGTTGTACATGATAACGAACTACATAAAATCGGTCAGTTGAACTGCATTATAGAGAAAGAAGTAGGCGTGAACATTTTGGTCACTATCCGCGTTAGCTTTTTTTTAAAAATTATATGCAGGCCATGAAATTAAAAAAAAAAGTCTTGTTTGTACTTACAGCTGTATAATAAACAATTCTTTTGCTTATATTTTACAAAAAATTGTTGCACATTTTGTTCCCCTTTCTGCAGCTTCAAATCAAAAGAAATGTAAATCCACATTTTGAAACTTAATCTAAAAACTTTAAAAGTTAAATGATTCAACATTTTCTAATTCAAAGGCTCCCAACACATTTTAACTTTAGAAAAGGGTAAAAGAGGACCATTTTCAATCAAAAAGAGGACTAAAGAGGACCAGTTAGGATTAAAAAGAGGACCTTGAGAGGACCATTCATTTAAACCCAAGGGAGCACCAAAAGGCAAATTAGCTGCCTGCTTCTAAATCCGTGAATATAATTTGTTAAACAGAATACTGAGAGTTTTTTAATGATACAATTTCTTCATCACCTTCTGCACAACTTATCTTTTTATCCATTAAATAATAATATTACTTACACAAACATTTGGATGGGATGGGGGGGGGGGAGGCACTTAGCTCAGCACTTAAGGCAGCTTCCTTAGAACTAAATAGGCGTAATGATATATTTTGAATTGAACCAGGGATGCTGGTAGTCTCACTGAAGGATAGATAAAGCTGTGCTTCATTTTTCTTTAGTTTAAAATTATCTTTGTGTTTTTCTGTCCAGTAATGCTTCTTAACAGCATTATATCCCTTTTCAACCGATATGAATCCATCACACACCAAACAGATCTACTATATTGAAAGTTTTCCTAAAAATGTCTGAAATGCTCAACCACAAAGAGAAGTAGTGTTGCAATTTTCATAATCAAAGTATATTTTCAAGAATCATTAAGCTTACATTTAAAAAAATACTCCATGATTGCAGGGCCATGAGTGCTTTGAACTTTTATAGGGGGGGTGGAATAAATAGCAGACATCATGACAATGAAATGATGTACACAAATTCAGCTTCATAAAATTACATAATTCAACTTTTTTTCATAAACAAATGCTACTTTGAAATGTTATGTGCTCAATTGTTTGAATTTAATATCCTCCTCCCCCCCCCCTTCAAAAAAAACAGTATTAACTGAAAATAAGTTAATAATCAAAATTAAGTTTGTAAAACTAAATAAACTTGAATTACACAACAAAAATTGTTTTTTTTTTTAGTTATTTAAATAAAAATTAAATTGAGTTAATCTGAAGTAGCATGTCAAAATAACTTCTAATTGCCATATAAAAATATTTATAAGATGCAAAACAATTGAAAGCTCAGAGAAGCAAATTTTCACGAACCAAGTTCAATGTTGGCATGTTTCCCATAAAATAAATTTATTTATTATCTACTAAATTAAACACAAAACATGCTAATCTAAGGTGGCATATAGGAAGATATTATTCGATTGGGCAAAATATTTTAATATTTACATGATTCAAAAAAAATTGAAATTTCAAACACTAAAAGCAATTTTCCGCGAAGCCCGAGTAAGCTCAATGTTACCATGGTTTCCAAAATAATTCCTTCGTTAATTATTAAAATTAAACGAAAAATGAGCTAAACTAAGGTAGCATACATTAAAATAACTTCCAATTGTGGAAAACATCAACATATTTACAAGATGCAAAAGAATTGAAATGTCAAACGCGAGAAGCATTTTTTCACGAAAGTCCGAGTAAGTTCAATGTTGCCATGGTTTCCAAAATAATTCCTTCGTTAATTATTCAAATTAAACGAAAAATAAGCTAAGCTAAGGAAAGCACATGTCAAAATCAGAAAATTGCACTAATGAAATATTTTTAAAAGAATTTCAAGCACAATACAATGATTTTTGAAAGAATTCAAGAAATAAAGCAACTTTTCCTACTTTTTCAAGCACTTGAAAATATGACCTCTTTTTTTTCAAAGAACTTTTCAAGGTTTTTCATGGGCCTACGTACCTTGTTTAACACGCGCTGCGGCAACATGTTTGGGGTGAACGGTATCTTTTAACGAAATGAAAAACTTTTAAATATGATGATTAAGTAAAAACAATATAAAAGCGGACTAATTGGACCAAAATGTTAAAAAGCGGTCTACATTGGACATTACCTTAAAAAAAAACCCGAACTTTGGCGGGAAAAGCGGACCATTTGGGAGCCCTGTAATTTGTGAATTTAACTCAAAACTTGCTCCTAAATTCTGTTCTTAGTCCCCCTTCCAGCAGCAAGAAGAATTTTTGAGTGAACCCAACCTTAAGCATGTAACATATTTTATTGGATATATGTATTTCCCATATTAATTAAATTTCAGAGATACTTAAAGCACTTGATTGCCAGCCCTTATGATTCATTGGAGAACAGAAGTCATGGTTTAAAGATTTATCTATTGCAATTTGCGGCTATACGTGAGATATACAGTCGGACTTCCATTTATCGAACTTCCACATATCGAAATTTTCTATATATCGAAATTCCAGCACGTTTCCATGTTCATTACATAGAAAAATTGTTTCCATATATCGAAAAAATCTCTATATATCGAAATTTTTCTCGAGACATTCGTAGATTTTTTTTCCCCACTTTAGACTGTTTGTCTCATGAAAAATGAAGGTTAGGGGAGAATATTATGTTCACTAAAGGTTGCTATGAAACTCATTTGGAATCTGGGGCTGAGAGGTGTGTAGATATGTCGTTGCTCCATTCTGAAGTTCTTAAATTCCGTCAAGTTCATTTCAAATCTTATTACCAGTAACACTGTAAAATCAGTTTCAAGTTATCCTTTTTGTCTGCTGATTATCATTTTTAGTCTTTTAACTTCAGTAAAAATCATTCAGGTTAAGTATTGTGGTTTTTTTTCTTTTTCTCTCAATCACTTTTGTCAAAACGAAAATACCCTAATATTGCGGATCAAGCTGAATTGACGAAAAATGAAGATGTGTGAAGACACAAAAGTGTAATTTCTGTTAGTGTTTCAATTCTTAACTTTTAATCTGATGCTCGTATAAATTAGAAATTGGGTTTCATACACGAAAATGAGCTTTCATTTTAATGTTTTAGGAGATTTTTATGATAAAAACAGATTGTTTCTATATATCGAAATTTCTATATATCGAATTTTTCCCCGGCAATTTGCTACTTCGATATATGGAGGGCCGACTGTAATATGTTTAACCTTATCCCTCCACTGCTTCGATTGAGAGTTGCTTTGATTACACTGATACATGTCCATTCTTATCTTACAGCATTTCTTCAATGACAGTTGAAATGCTTAGTAGTAGTTACAAACTTCCAATATTTTTCGATTTTTTACAATAAAAGTCATCTAACTGAGCCTCTTAATTGGGAATGGAGATTCGTTCAACTTATTTCGCGATGAAGACAAAAGAAAAAACTCCATTCTGTGGCGCAGTATTTCACTATGCCCTTTTCAGTAGCAGTCTCTTTGTTTCAAAAGTTGCATCATATTCGCTAACTGGTTTAAAATTATTTCTAGTCTGCGAAGATGCTCCACCAGGTGTACTATTGCTTGAGCGTTAAAGTAACAAAGTTTTAAACGGTTAAGAAATTTGAGCAATTTTATGCATTTTTTAAGTTCAAATTTAAATTAATATTTCTTTGAATTTTTTTAAACTTTAAACTCTTACGCTTCCAAAACTATACGAATTCCGCCGTATTAAATTTCCATGTGGTTTTGCGGGTCTAAAGGTGCACAGCCTTTGATTTTACTACACATTGGCAATCCTAGTACGGTAGTTTATGTACATGTAATAAACGCCGTGACTATCCCCCTCCCACTTAAAAGATAAATTCCAGCTCTGCTACTATGCACAAAAATGATTATTTTGCAATTCATTTGCCACATTAGTATTTTTATCCGATTTTTGATAACCTAGAGCGATTTCTGCTAAAATTAGTTTAACCGAATTAGGTAAACCATGGAGTAGTATAAAGAGCAAATACATATTGCATTGATTTGTTTAAGGATAGTACAATATTAAATTAAATTTCTGTTTCAAGGATGTCGCTGTAATAAAAGTTTAGTATTCTAATGCTAAATTCGTTGAAGATTGTACATCGATATTGAATGCATTATCGACACCTATCTCATTTTGGTATTTTCTTTGCTGTTCATGTAGAAAATATTGATCAAAAATTTAGTTTATTGTTACGGTAATATTACTTGAAAATTTATTAGTGAAAGGTAGCAAGCGAATTAAGTACAACCGGTGGTGACTTCAATGCATCCCCGTGTCTTAGCAGGGTGCAATTTAAGAACCACTGAACGACAGTATTTCTTTTTCGTTCGTCTTTCTTGCTAAACATGCTCTACACTTGTCACAAATCAGCATTCATGGCCATTGTTAAGGACATGTTTTGTGTTAATTGCATTTAAAATATCTCCTAATGGTTATATGTTGATAACCATTTTCATTTGCTTTGAACCAAAGTTCACAAATTTAACGATTAAGGTTAACCTTTGAAGAAACAATCTACGGCAGTTTTTTTACAGGCTTTTCATTTAGACTAAATTCATAACTATACAAAAATTTGTTTGTGCAGAAAAGAGCAATTTTATGACTCAAAATATGAATTTAGACCTCTTAGGTTCTTTTTAAAAAAATTTCCAAAAACCCGCCTATATGAATTCATGAGCAACAATTTACGTTTGCGCCAAATTTGAAAGAAATCCGAGGAAAACTGGATTTGTATAAGGAACATAAACACACACCCACAAACATACATCCATTTATATATATATATATATATATATATATATATATATATATATATATATATATATATATATATATATATATATATATATATATATATTAGCACTATTTTTGACTAATTTGTTTACTTCTAGGCAGGACATCTTGTCCCATATTTCTTTCTTATTCTTCTGGTATTATACCCATTTTTCTAATTAAAAAAATATTTTCCTAAAATTTGAATATTGTTCTCAACTTGAAATACTTAATTTGGCATTACGACATGAGGAAAAACACCCCATATTACAAAGTGCAAAAACAGGTTTTACACGGAACAATTTCCTAAAGCTCTGACTGGTAAGGAGCAAACTGAGTTTAGTCGTCTTTGGAAGGGCGACCTTGCTACTGTCCCCACCAGTTGAAACACGCTCCGATGAACTCATGTCAGAAAAACCTTTCTCATTACTTTCAGTACCTGGACGACCGAGCCTCGCTCGGTTTAAAAGAATTATTTTTTTGTCAAATTGTGTTTTTTAAGGTTCAATACTTTTCCAAATATATTTGAAAAGCTTCATGTTAACGAAATATTATGTACTCGACCTTCTTATAACACTAAAGTACCAAACAAAGAAGATTCTGAATGTAATTAAATCAACATTTTGCTTTAAACTATCTGTAACGTATGTTTCCACTATACAATTTTCTTGTCAGTAATTAAAATATTTTGACCTTAGTTTTGCTATGGTGAAATCGGTTTTTAACCGAATACTTCCTCTCATACTATGATGCGTTTCCCGATTTTATCCCAATCGAGATTTTCTTTTTGAATAAGTACTTTTAGTTTTTACGCCAGAAAATGCTACATACAGCATGATATCCATCAAAACTGATGATCCACAAACCATTCCAACAAATGATAACAACTGTCTTAACAAAACATAAACAATCTCAAGACATACACGTCTTCGAAATAAAATTTAGCTGCGTGATTTAAAAAACATGTTAAACTGTTTGAAGTGTAAAAAGAAAATAAATAAATAAAATAAAATAGGATGGTCAAGCAATAGTTTCACTTAAAAAAGAAAAAAAACCTTACATCGACTTACATAATACTTTTGAATTTGTTTTCAGTCAAGTGTGTTTGAAATTAGCCAAAGTGGCCAATATCAGCCAAGCCTGGCAACCCTAAGCAAGTATAAAATTTTACAGCGAGAAGAGACAAATTTTCATTGTTTATGGTTTCAAATCGTCTGCCTGATGCGTCAACTCACAGTTTACTTCAAGGCTTAACTCAATTTGACTTAATATTAAAAAACTGTTTTTTGTAAAAAATCGCGTTTTTACAGAAAAAACACTGATGTAGATGAACTTAGAACACAAAACTACAATTAAATCCAAAATTTCATCCAAATCGTTAGAGCCCAGGGTTTCTGCTACGGTCGCATTTTTCGCATAATGCGAAAACACTATCTGAATTGCGAAAATAAAGCAATGCATTTTCACTTTTTTGCTCAAATAAAAAATAAATTAGTTTTTTAAATAAAGAAGAAATGTATGATCTTAGAGAGGAAGCATGCATGGCGATAACCAACTTAATCTTTCTTAAATCTTAGCTAAGATGTTTAAACTACAATTAAGTTCAATAACTATTAGTCTTATCCAGCATTATGTCCCCCCAATAACTGCTTTATTAGGAGGAGGGGACTGCAACGTTCTAAACACCAATCATGTTTTCTTTTTTTATTTTATGTTTTAAAAAAATTGCTGTTGTACTTATTTCTTCAAGGATGTCACAAATGAAATATGAATTTTATTTTCAACTGGAGATGAAACACGCTGAGGCATATATAAATATATGAGAATGCGTAACATTTTAGCATTTTGCTAACATTTTTCCATCAATTTCAGCTTTTATGCTAAAGAACTTTTGAACCCAGCTTAAACCCTGTTAGAGCCGTTTCCGAGGTAAGAAATATATATACACCCACAAGAATTGCTCGTTTAAAGATATAAGATAATGCACCCTATATTTGAAACTTTAAATATAATATTACAGTTAATTATTTTTACCAGAAAAAGATTCTTATGAGGCAAGTATGATTATTTTATTCATCCTTAGCGATCTATTTTTAAAGATAAAGAAAAAACATGATTTTTTAATATATTAAGTTCCTGTAAGTAAAGCGTATCCATTTTTGCCGGCCAGCTTTTATGGTTTATTTTCATCTTTGGCAAACTCTTTTTGAGAGAGGAACTTTATCTATGTTACTCATTTTACTACACATGCTTAGTTCGTGGGAACATGAAAATCCAGTACATTCCAAGATCTTCTATGTTGCATATGCACCATTTATCAACTTAAAACAAAATTAACTGTCAACAATATAATTTGTAAGGTAAAGAAACTGCTTTTAACATTTGAATGAGCATTTTTTCATGTTATTTTCTTACTCACAGTAGTGAGTGAGTTCCTGTTTCAATAAACCAGTTACTTGTGAATTTGAGCAATAGATCATTTCTTAAAATAATTCCAGCATGGTAATGCTCACATCGCTTTTAGATATGACTGCAAATTCACTGAAATAAAAGTTGTTCACTTTCAAGTTAAAAGTACCAATTTTGAATTAAATCTTTTGCTTAGCTGGTATACTAAATGCAATTATTAATCTAAAATTTAGATCAAAATTTGGTGAAATGTAACAGATACTGATTAATGAAAAAATCTCTTACCAATATTGGGATGATCCAAAATTTTCATGATTCTTACTTCTCGAAAAAGCTATAAAAATGTAACCAAATTTAATACCACCATACAAAAGTTAAGAGCTCAAATAAATTGGTTTGAGCAAAATCTGAGAACTCTTGCAATGTTTGCTATACTCTGAATGAACAATTTTATTTACATGGCATTTTCTCTTTTTTAAAAAAAAATCATTTAGTTGTTACACAAAAATTAGTTCAAAATTAAAACTTTTGACAAGCATGTATATAACTAATATAAAAATGTACTACAAAAATGTTCAGTAAGCTAATATACAAATTATCATTACTTTCAAAAAAAAAGAAAAAATTCACTAGCATAGTTTAAAACATATAGAATATTAATTATGTACTAGAGAGAGATGCTATAATCACTTACCTTTTGCAAACTGGATGGATTCAATTGAGTTTTATCTATTATTTTGATAGCCACCTGTTATAATAAAACCAATTTCAATACCTAACACGTTAAAATGTTGTACAAATATTTTAAAAAATTCAATTAACAAAATATTGGTAAGCATATAAAGTAAAACCCCTCTGCGAAGTACCATAATATATATATATATATATATATATATATATAATTCTCAGTATTTAATCAAGTTATATTACATCAATTAGCTCTTCTGAACCCTGCTTGATGCACAAACGACAGCAGACTTTCGGATTCATTACTGCCACAAAATTCCACTCTGCCATATCCTTTTTTGAATCCAATGCCATGAAAGCTGCATCTAAAACATCAGCAGTTTTGGGCAATTTCTATTACCTTTAGCATTTAACATCTCATTGATCAAACGCTTTTAAATCTATTTGTCTGTAATGAATTTTGAAACCTTAATTTCAACATCTAGTAGACGATTTGACATTGTGTTTGGAAACAAGATGATCTCTACATATTTTTAAATAAATGTTTTTTAAATGTGAAGTTAAAAAAAACAACATGCTACTTTTCTTTAGCAAATTTTTTATCCAAAGTCACTACCTAATCTGACATAATACTGGTTCCGTATGACAACAGGTTTCAATTTCATGCTGGCTCTAAACAAAATTGTTAAGCCTCTTTGGAAAATTTCTAACTAAAGTAGCTTTTTATCCGTTAAGGCAGGGTTGTCCTATTTTGGCCAACCCAGAAAAAAACACCGGAAAAAGCCTGGAAAAAAAACGTCCCGAACAAAATGTCATTTTGTTCATTTCGTCTACTTCATCAGTAAACTGAAAGTTTTGAGTTAAAATTTGAAGTTTGAAAATAAATAATTATATAGATTTTTCCTATTCAAGTAATATTTTAATATAAAAATAACACACATAAATATGTATATAAACAATTGATTGTAAAATATTTTAAAATGAAAATAAAAAAGTAAGATCATTTGAAGTTTATGCAAGTGTGTTAATAAATCAAATGCGTATTAAAATAAATTATAATGCATGTAATAGCATTTATAATGGACATCTTTCATTTTGTCCAGCTTTGTCCAGTTTCTTTCGGCACCCCGGACTTATTACAAAAAAGTCGACAAAATAGCAACTCAGCGTTAAGGCCAAGTGCTTAGTTCTTTAGCTCTTACTGCAGAGCTCTTTAAAACAAGTGAGTTTCATTAACTTTTTAAATAACAAACTTTTAAATATTCAATTATATTTTGGTCTTGAAATTTAACTTTTAATTCCTGAAGTAATTTGTTAGCAAAAAGGATATATCAATGTAAATCACTCCAAAAATAGTGATTTATCTGAATTTGAGGGTATGTCTTCATGTTGGTGGATTAAAAACTTCTGCATAAGAAGGGCTACTCTTAGAAAGGATTTTACTGTATTTTCAAACCTAAGACATACATTATGTAAGCTTTGCATTCAGTTTTTCTGATTTCCATACCTGAACATCTGATTTATGTGTAATGTATTACGTGTAATAGCAGTAAATTTGTAGCATTAATTATAGACATGCATTAAAACATGCATAGGACTTTATTTTGGCAAACACTTTGACTGCCAAACAAATTTTGTTATGAAATGTTGTCATTATGTATTGTTTGTTGGTTCAATCAAATATAATGAACTTGAAACATTATGTTATGAGACCAGAGAAAGAGAGCAGAATTGAGCAATCCTGCACCTGATTCGGAGAATATCCTGCTCTTGGCTTTCACCATAACAGGGAAAGAATTAACAATTGATATAACTTATGAATCAGAATTGAATGAGCATATGTTACACCTTATTAATGTAAAATAAAAGCTTCAGATTAAATTAGTTAGCTTTTTTTTAAGAGGGGGCAAAAACTTTTATTTTTATTTAGTTTAATAACTTTTGCAATTCTATTATTCCTTAAGCATTTGCAAATAACTTCAACAGGAAAAATATATTATATTTCAAAATCAGACAGAAAATTTGGACAAGATCTGCATCCTAAACAGCAGGAAATATAAAAAATAATTCAAAAAGACATTGTTTAGCTTTGAACAATAATTTCATGCCGTTTTGTTAAAATAGCATGAATTTATAAAGTATTATTTGAAAATTACTTTTTTTCATGTGTTTTTGGCTTGTATAGGAAAACAGAAAATTTACATAATATACAAAAGAAACATCATACTAGAATTTGAAATACACACTGAATATATAGTTAAAATTACTATAATATTAAACTATACATCCAATCCCCATAAATAAATCGGTTCTATTTTTGCCACTTTAGCAAATATTGAAATATTTCTGCCAAGACAGTTCTGACTATCCCCTTTCCCTCCCTCTGTTTTTGGCAAAAATGTGCCAACCCTAATCTTCAATACATTTACTTTTGTCAAATTTTATTATTAAAGGAATTAGATTTTTAAATATTTTTTCTATGTCATATTGCAACAAGTGGTACTGGAGATTTAAACTGATTATGACTGCTCTTTTACTAATAAATGCATATTTTAAAATTTATTTATATACAGTAGACCTTTGTTTCACACGGGCTTACTTTACACGGTTTAAGATTTGACACTTTTATTTCACACGGATGAGTTTTGGTTTTATGCGGATGCGACAATGCAAATACAGTCGAGTCCCGACTTACGCGAGGGATGCGTTCCAAGGCCCCTCATGTAAGTCGAAATTTTGCATTGTGGAAAAGGGTACGTGTAAAAACTTTTATACAGGGTTCGTACTCAATTTCAGAAATAAAATGAAGGAGTATTGAAGGAGTAAAATGAGATTTTGAAGGAGTAATAATGGGCTGTATGTCCCTAAATAATGTCACACTTTTTTTCAACATGTTTGACCCTCCTCTCCTTTGCCACAAAGTGTCACACTTTATCAAACTCCTCCTCTTATCACATGTCATATTTTTTATAAACATATTGTTATAATAACTGCATGATGTTACTTTTTGTCACTCTCTCTTCCCCTTGTCACATTTTTATGAACCCGTCTCCCCCTCAAGGCATAACATCACTTGTGGATGACTCATATCATAACGGTGATTTGCTAAACAATTGTTTTTTTTAAAACACAATCACTTAATATAGTACATCTGCTTCGGTATTTTTAAATATTTAAATAACAATTAGACAAACTGACTTTTGCAGCTGAGAGTGGGGTGGAGGGAAAAGCAATAATCATAAAACTTGAAAAAATAGCCAAACACCATTTAAGCATGGTTTACTTCATTTATGAAGTGTCTTAGTCATCTAAAACATTTTAACCTTAAACTTTTATAACTTCAATGATCAATTTGTAAATCACATCTTTATTGAAATATATATATATATATATATATATATATATATATATATATATATATATATATATATATATATATATATATACGAAATTATTACATTAAAATCGCTCTTATACCTTCATCCTTGTGACAAAGGTAAGTTGTCAACCGAAGTATTTCAAGCTAGTGTCATAGAGGAAAATTATGTCTTGAAGTAAGAAAGAAGGAGTTTTGAAGGAGTTCAAACCAAAATGAAGGAGTTTGAAGGGCCCTTCAAAAAAATTTCCTAAATGAAGGAGTATTGGAGGAGTTTTGAAGGAGCGTACGAACCCTGTTATAAGCATACCCAATTGTTTTATACACTTGTAAACACCCCCTCAAACTGTTAAAAACCATTTCTTAACCATACATTACTGTTTCTTAAAACTGAATTTTATATACATTTTAAATAAAAAAAACCGTTTTATTCAACATAAAATACTGCTACGATGCAAAAAAGACATAAAATAATCTAGTACGGTACATACAGTATGAAGTAAGATTAACAAATGCACACTAGTTTTTTACTTGTAACTTTAGAAAATGAAGATGTTGATGATTTAAGTTGCGTGATCAAATTGATAATTTGAATATATTTTTAAATGCAATTGCTTTGCTGGTTCTATTATAACGTTTTCATCTATGGCAACACCCCTATCCATGCTTTCTTAAATTCACAATACAAGAGCAGCTTCCATTTTCATATTTTTTGCATTTTTCTTAGATACTACTTGGTGAACTTTTACGGATTTCCTTTTCTTGACTTTTAATTACACAAATGGACAATTCACTCATACCTAATTGTCGTGCTACCTTTGACGCATTTTATAGTTGTTCAATCACATAATCTTTAGCTTTTCTTTAACTGTCAGAAACTTTATCTTTTTTTTCGATCTTCATAAGATAAAACATCACTCTTAGGTGTCATATTTCCACAACTTTCATATTTAGAATTTAAAAAAAATTGAAAATGAGGAGCAGTTATTTGTATAAGCGATGTATCAGAGCAGTACGGTGTGAGAAATTCCACTCTCAGTGATGCTAAAGGTATGAAGGTCCATTCACGAAATTTTTTTTTTTTTGGAAGCCAGTAACAAAGCCGATACTTACACACCATGATTCCCTTCCGAAAATTTTCGTGTTGCGGGCGAGGAATTCTTGTTATATCTAAAATTCTTTACTGGGGGGGGAAAATCGCATTATGGCCATTTCGCGTAAGTCGGATCGTGTTGTAGCGGGAGTCGACTGTAGATAAAAATTTCCCTTCTTTCAAAATTCAACTTCTAAAGATTGCAGATTACGCATAATCAACAGCATTTTTGCATGCGAATAATCGAGCTTGGGCCACTGGAGACATTTTATGCGATTGGTTCCAGAGCTCTTTCCAGAAGTAAAGTTATTAAACTCACACAGTTAATAACTCACTGGAAAGAATAGCTTTTATGAGCGACAAAAGCAACGAGGATACCGACGTTGGTGACGCACAACCAAAAACGCTCACATTGAAAATTTTAAGCCATTCCTAGACAATAGAAATGATCTTTCTAATTTGTTAGTGAAGGAAGACTATCATAGAAATGACGCAAGTGATTATGGATGCGTTAATGCTCTGCAAAAAATTACAGAGAAAAATTCTTAATGACTGCCAAAAGATTATCATAGACAGCTCCTCTTTATAAACAGAATACGAAATTAATTAATGGTTTCTTTATACATGTTGTGCATAAAAGTTGATATAAATACCCATTAAACTTGTTATACAATTAGTCATCACTAGAATGAAGTATTTTCTTATCTACGAAACCAAACCCTTATTTTAACACTAGTCTCAATTTACGCGGCATTTCTGTGGAACGTAACCCCCGCGTAAAACGAGAGTCTACTGTAGTTAATACAATTGATACCTAAAATAACTTATTTTGGGTATATTTATATCATATCCTAAGCTCGGGTTGCTAAAGAATTGGGTGTAACTCGAAGCGTCATTTCGAATTTGTGGAGTCAGAAAAAAATGGCGCAGTGTCCAGAAGACCTGGACATGGTCGTCCGAGAGCAACAATGCCCAATAAAAACCAGTATTTGTTATTTATAGCCAAGTACCAGAGGATGTCTACAGTGACGCAACCGTCTAGGAACCCCGCTGCTGCCACAGGAACATAAGTTTCAAGCAAGACAGTTTACCAGGAGGCTCAGTGAAAGAGGGTTGTATGCCAGGAAACCCACCATTTGCATCCCATTCACTCACTCCCACAAAAGAGTGTACAATGGTGCAGACAGCACCAAAAACTGGATGCAGCTCCAATGGGCAAACGTTCTTTTCACAGACGAGTCCAGATTCTGTCTACAACCTGATTCTTGGTGAATATTCATATGGAGAGAACTTGGAACCTGAAACCATCCCAGTAACATCATGGAAAGGGACCATTATGCTGATGGATGAGTGATGGTTTGGGTAGGGATCATACAAGACACCCGCACACCACTCCATGTGCTTGACACTGGTTCTGTGAATGCCCAGAGGTACAGGGAGGAGATCCTACAACCCTATGTGCGTCTTTTCAGGAGTGCTGTTGGCCCTGAATTCATTTTATGGACGACAATGCTAGACCAGATAGAGCAGTCCTGGTTGAGGAGTATCTGAAAAGCGAAGATATTCATCAAATGGATTGACCAGCCAGATCTCCTGACATTAACCCCATTGAACATGCTTGGGATGCTCTTGGGAGGGCTATTGCGATACGTCAACCCACACCCAGAACCATTCCGGAGTTAAAACTGCTCTAGTTTGGAAGAGTGGGAGGTTTTTCCACAAGCACTCCTTAACTCTCTTATTAACAGCATGTATACTCGTTGTGCATGCTGTCTATCGGTCAGAACTGACCACACACCATATTAAAGGTGGCCATACACCATACAAGCCTCACTTTCATCGCCCTCTTTCATCATGAAGTTCAGTCCACATTGAACTGTTGGTAATAACTCTTGCCAATGACATTATAAGTCATATCCATACCAAATTTCATTAATTTTTGTCCAGTATTTCTCGAGATATTTAGGAAAATGCTTCTCATCTCTTAATCTTGTCCACCAATGTATATATATACATACATATACATACATACACATATATACATACACATATATATACATACATATATTAAAAGGTATACTCCAGCCGCCATTTTCCAACAAAAATGAAGCCTACTATTCATTAAAGGGATGAACAACAAATTGAGGAAACAAAAAAAGGTTTTCGATCATTTTTCATTGCAAATAGCTGGGAATAAGCAATAAATTTCAGAAATAAGTTAAAAACCTATCTACAATTTTTTATATTTTCATGAAAGTATCTCTTATACCCACGGAGATAAGCATTTTTTTTCAAAAATGTAAATTTTTTTTTGAAGGTTTTTGGCTCATATCACCAATCTTGCCAGATGGTCAAATCAAGATTTCCCTCAATTCCCTTCGAACTTTTCCCCAAAAAGCGATGTTTTCTATCAAAATTCCCCAAATTCAAAAAATATTTTTCCACCAATATTTTCATAAAATGAATCGACTTCCTCTGATATTTTTGTCTCTTGAAATTTTTTTTCCCCCCAATCAGGCAAATTTTCTTATAAAATTCTCCAACTATTTTTTTGTTCCCATTTTCGCTTTTTTTTTTTTTTTTGTCTTCTTTATCTTTACTTATAATAAAGCTGAAAGTCTAACTGTCTGGATATCTCTCTGTTTGTCAGGATCTCTGTGACGCGCATAGCACCTAGACCGTTAGGCCGATTTTCATGAAATTTGGCAAGGAATTAGTTTGTAGCATAAGGGTGTGCACCTTTTAGCGATTTTTCGAAAATTTGATTTTGTTCTGTTTCTATTCCATATTCAGGAATAGAAGTGACATTTGCCGACAAAAATATAGGAAAATATAGGAATTTTCTGAAAAAAATATAGGAACTCGATGGAAAATATAGGAGTTTTCTGAAAACAATATAGGAATTTTTCGAAATATAGGAACGTTTTTTAAAAAAAAAGGATATACAGGAATTTTTATAACAAGGCTAGCCAGTATGACATTTTTTTTTTCAAAATGCAACATTACCATTCGATTATAAACATGTAATAACACTCCTACCTAACATAAGTGCAATACATGCACATAAATATGTCTAAAAATACACACAAAAAAATCAATTTTACAAAAAGAAAAAGAGCGTAAAACTTTAATTTGTACTAAATAACATAAAGGCGTTCTTCTTTAAAAATAAAAAAAATTAGACGAAATTTTTTGTAGGTGTACACAAATCTTAAAATAATTGTAATCCTAATCTAATTCTTGACTGTCTGTTGTGGCGTCCATAATCAATCTCTATACATAAGTTGCTCACTGAAGATTCTTTCTAGTTTTACAAGTTCAAAATAATTTTTAAAAAAACATAAATGAATGTTTTTTTTTTTTTTTTTTGAAAACAGCAGCAACTGTAACAATACTTAAAATGTGCAATAAATTAAATTTCAACAAAAAGACTACTACAAATGCCTTCTACTTTCAAATGCCTTTATTATAAAATCAGTTAATTTGAATCCAAATTAAGAACCTTCAGATAATCAAGTTTGGAATTTTAAAACATATTTTCACAAGCAAAACACATTCACATCACAAGCATTTTGTGCAATTAAATTTTTGCATTGCATTTTGTACATTGCTATTCCAGGGTTCCCACTCTCATTCAAGAAAAGAATTCAAATACTTATTTACTATGCTGTAAATTTTGTGACAGCTCTTGAGCAGTGTTCCCTGCTAAGCAGTTTATGATAGCAGTTGTTTCCGTCTGAGCACAACCGTACTTTCTTTGCTACCTACAAGTCCGGGAACATATTTTTAATGAAAGTTTTGCATGATCTGATACTGCGATGGGAAAGCTGTGCTCCAGAATGAAATTCGTGAATAAAAGTTCTGTTCTAATTATGTTATCACTTGACGATGCAGTAAAAGCCGAACTTAAAGTTTTATAAGTTGTTAAAACATGCACATTATCTTTCCATGTGCTATGCTGAAATCAAAGTCATATGTCACACAGTAATATCAGGGGTCAATCCAGGTTTTATTTTTTGAGTCCCCATTTTGTGAAAAAGCAAAATATTTCTGAATTTTCTTTATTTTTGTGAAAAAGAAATTATTGTGAATTTCCTTTTCTTTTCCGGAAAAAAAGTTTTTAGGTAAAAATTAAAATCACTTGACGATTTGTAGGTTAAAATTTAAACGTATACAATTTTTTTCTCAGAAAAAACTCTGATATGATACTTTGAGCATTTTTTTTCTGAAAATCCTGACTTTTCAACACCAAATTCGATCATAGTTGAAATCCATGATTTCCCATGACTGTCAAGGGCACCCAGGAAAATATTTGATTTAGAAGTATTTGGTCACAGGGTTCACACACCCTTTAGGGAGAAAAAAATTCAAGCACTTTTCAAGTACTTTTCAAGGCAAAACCATAAATTTGTTCTAAAAATATTGCATGCAGATTTCCCTTTATGCAAACATATAAATAGGTAATAATATAAAAAAGGTAAAAGAAAACAAAAAATCCTTTTCTACAACAAGAGACCTTTGATAAGAAAAAGATCTGTGTCGAAAGTTTTTCTGCAAATTTCCGAAAAGCTCGGTCATAAAGAAGAGCAGGTCCCATGAGGTTTAATTTTGCAATCTTCACATTCAAAGAAGTATAATTTATAAAATCTGCAAGCCAAAAATTAAAAAACACTTTTAATGAATGCTTTTAACTTTAGTGGGAAGAAACCATAACACCTAAATTCAATGGAACAGCTAGACAGGAGATTATTTCCAATATTGATAGTGGTTTATACACATATTAGGGCGGTTATTCCGGTGGTACTATTAAGTTACTTTTGATATACATACAATTCATTTCTTATGTTAAAATAATTTATGAAGTCAAAATATTATACAGATAAATACCAGGCCCAGTACCTGTTGATAACCAGCAACAGGCAATGGGCCTAGCTAGGCTAGTCAATTTATTGGACCCCAATGAAGATCAATGACCCTCCTTAAGCTATCTACCCCTTTACTGATTACAGCCTATTCTGGTAAGCTGTTCCAAGTGTCCACAGCTCAAAAAAAGTAGTAACTTTGAACATTTGAGGTAAAGGGGGAAAATTGAAAGTAGGGTGGTGAAAGCATAACAAACACAACTGGATTTCCAGTGAATAATCAAAACACAATTACCCCTGTTACCTACCTTAATTATTTTAACAAACATAAGAAAATGATGTTCTTATAGATTGTTTTACAAAATTGTATAGCTCAACTTTATCTTTAAAATACAAACTTTAAGTTAAAATGTTAGGTGCTCATAATGAAATTTAAAAATTTTTCAAAAAATCTGTAATAACCAAGAATTAGCTAATGATAAATTAAAATTAAAATTGCAAAATTAAATAAGTCTATATGTAATTAGTGATGTGGATCGGGTAAATATCCAGCGGGTAGGTAAATATTTTTTGGGTAAATACCCCAAAACTGGGTATTTTACAAAAAAAATGCAAAAAGTGAATGGGATTTTTAAAAAAAAAATCTAAATATGAAATAATTGATAAAACTGATACATACATATGTATTACACAGTTTATAATATTTTTTATTGAAAGACTTGATGAAATTATGAAAGAAACACACCGTGAACCAAAGAATCTTTCTTTTCAATGCCATAATTGGAGAAGTATAAGCAATTCAATGATGAACTTCAGGATTTCAAAGTCACAATCTAGGTTAGTCATATCCAAAACGAAAAAAAAAAAGCATGAGGGATGTTTGGAAGAATAAACTGAGAAGTTATTAAGACTATAATGTTATTTATTTAATTGCTGTTTAAGTGATAATGTGGCAATTATAAAACAGTTTTCACATTAATAAGCAAAAAAAAAAAAAATTTCCAGTGTAAATCACTTTTTCTGTTGCATACAATTGAAATTGTGAAAACGATAAAACAAAGCTGTGTATTACAAGCAATGTTCGTCAAAATTCAAAACCAAGAGGTGGTGAAATCTGCTACTTTTTTAAAACTTCCAGTGAAAATCTAGATGGGGCAGTTATTTGTACTGTTTCCAAAGCTTAAAAGCTAACAAGTTTGTACTTCAAACTCTAGCAGTCAGTGAATCACAGTTGTCCAGTGAATTTAAGAAAAGGCTCCTAGATGATGAAGTTTTTTGGCTTCATGTTGATAAAATGGTTCATATTTTAGAACCAATGGTGAAGTTGATTTTACCTCTTGAGTTAAATGATCTGCAAATACATTTGGTCTATAGGCAGTTCAACAAATTACAGATTACATTACTGGAACAGCTTCCCATGTCCCCTTTTCAAAAAAATGAAGAAAGAGAAATTTTGAATAAGTTTCAAGAAAGGAAAGAATTTGGCATTGGTCCAATTCATCTTGCTGCAGATATTTTGGATCCAATGATGCAAGGCAGGGATCTGAAACCACCTGATCTGCCCAATGGTTTAACGTTTATCAAGTTGTGAAGCATATGAAATTAGATATTGTTCAACTGAAGACTGAACTTGTTCATTATAGGAAAAAGACTGGGATATGAGGAAGGAAAATATTGTGGGAAGGATTAGACAGTATGAATATTTTGTTATGGTGGAGAAATTTACGTGGAAAAAGTGTAATAGTAGAAGTGGCTTTGTGAATTTTAAGTGCTCATGCCATGCAGGGACATATTACTGGGTTGTAAAGACTAGAACCTTAAAAAAAATGATGTTTGCTTTTTTTTATAACCAGTTAAGCTTTTTACTTTTTGTAGAATGGCTTTTTATATCTGAAATTTGGCTATCAACATTGATTAGGCATATTCAACACATTTAATGTGAATATCATATTAGATTGCTAAGTTGTTTCACACAATAATTCTTTAAATATGTGATAAAAGTACCAATTTTGGGCAAAAATTTATTGTTTTGTATATGGTTGGTTATATATATACATAGTGAAATAGACAGAAAAGTATTTTAGTCGAATATAAATTTCTGAAATAAATACCCGGGTAAATACCCATTTTGGGTATTTACCCGGGTATATACCCTGGGTATTTACCCCTAAAAATAAATACCCAGGTATTTTACAACACTATATGTAATTAAACAAAACAAAAGTAATTAATTTTTTAGCTATTAAAAAATAATATAAAACAAGCTAATCTGATGCAGCATGTGTCAAAACAATTTTTAATTGCAAAAATAAAATATTTACAAGATGCTGAAGGGTTGAAACCTCAAATAAGGGAAGCAAATTTTCGTGAATTAAGATCAATTTTCACATGTTTCTCATAAAATAAATTCATTTATTTTTTACTAAAATTAAACATAAAATATGCTAATCTAAGGTAGCATATATATGAAAATTACATCTGATTAGCCAAAATGTTTAAATTTTGCAAGATTCAAAAAGATTGAAATTTCAAACATGAGAAGCAATTTTCTGTAAATTCTGAGTAAGTTCAACATTGGGATGTTTCCCATAAAATAAATTTATTAATTTTTTACTAAAATTAAACATAAACTATGCTAATCTGAGGTAGCATATGCAAAAATAACATTTGATTAGCCAAAATATTTAAATATTTGCAGGAGGCAAAAAAGATTGAAATTTCAAAAAAAAAAAATCCTGAAAATCCGGGTAAGTTCAATGTTGTTATGGTTTCCAAAATAATTCCTTTTTTAGACATCGAAATAAATTAAAAAATAAATTTATCTGAGGCATCATGTGTCAAAATAGCTTCCAATTGAAAATAAATTAAAAATATTTACAAGATGCAAAAGGATTGAAATCCCAAACATGGAAGCGATTTTTCGCGATGTTGCAAATAGAACGCATATTCAGAAAATTGCATTAGTAAAATACTTTTTTAAAAGTTTTAAGCACAATCCAATGATTTTTGAAAGAATTTAAGCACTAAGAAACTTTTTCAAAGTTTTAAAACTTTTTCAATGTTTTCAAGTAAATAAAAAAAAAATGAACCCTTGTTTTTCAAGCACTTCCAGCTGAAATATTAGTGACTAATTCCACCTTGGTATAAAATAAACCAGACCTAAAAATCTTATTAGCCAACACTGACACCAAGTTTTTAAGTACAAAAAGTAAAAGACGGGGGGGGGGGGGGGTCAATTCTTACAACTTTCAGAAAAAAAATAAATAGAACCTTGCACTTGTTTACAAAAACATGTTTTTTTGGAAAATGTAAGTTTCAATAGGTTTTAGAATTATTTCAAAATAAATAAATGAGAAGTCGGCAAGAAACTGCATTTTAGATGAAATAGTTTTTTTAAGTTCATAGCAAAACCTCCAAAACAATGAGGATCAAATGCAATTGTGCAAATAAAATTTCACTCTTCAAAAAACTAATTAATTAAAAGAAAAAAACCATGATTTATGACACACCCCCTTTATGTTATTTTCAATAGTTTGCTTTGAGATAAGCATCTAAAATTCTGTTTACGGAAAATTAGTCTTGTCTACTTCGATCTTGAGAATGACCAAACATTGCGACTACGCGAAAAATTTACGATAATAGATTTTTGAATTTGATGCATAAAAGTAATTGTAATTCTGGCACATTTAGCGGTATTTTCAACAGTTTTCATAGCAATTAACTTCCAACTCCGGTTTTGAAAGACTTGTCTACTTCCATCTAGGGAATGACCAAACATGGCGACTATACCGATCCAGATTTTAACTAGTAGTATAAAAATAATTTTAAAAAATCCTTATAAAACAACAATTTAGTGGAAATGCTATAGTTTTTATCACATTAGGGACCAAAGCAATGAGGATAAGAAGAAATTTTAAATATTAAGTTTTTCATTTCTCTAGAAAACATATTAAAGTAATACTAATTTAAAAAAAAAGGATTTGCAGCACATTTTGCGTTATTTTCATTAGTTTGCAGTAAATAAATACCCAATTGTGCTTTTTTCTTATAAACTTAGACACTTAAGCATCTTGTCTGATTCCATCTCGTGAATGACCAAATATGGCGACTAGGTTTCACACGTAGCTGCTGGTCCGAAGGTCCGGTTTGCTATATTTATTTTATGATGTGAAATTTCGTGAACTAGCTGCTTTTAAGATGTGGAAATTTGTGAATGGGGCCGCTTTTACGATGCGGAATTCTCTGAAGGGGCCGCAAAGCGGACCCAATTTGGGTCTGGATGTGACCCCAAAGTACGCATGTTTTTCGACTTCCTCAATTCCTTTAAAATCGGGAACAGCTTTGTGTATTCTTTTTTGAAAACAAACTTGGTTGTGCGGTCTCTTCGGAGGCATTATTATTGCAATGAACATTTAGTTAACACACGAACCTACATTCCGCACAATCGAAATTCAGCTAACTCCACGAAGTTCCGTTAAAAAAAAAGAAAAGAAAAATCGCGCGTGCGGAGACTTGAAACAGTAGAGCCGGCGAGTCCTTCCTAGAACGACGTCGTCAAAACCTGCACAGCGCATGCGCTCATCACGATCGCCCAAGTTTAGCGAAGACTGGGGACTTGTGCAAGAGCTGCATATGCGCAGAATTGAACAGCGCAGACGAGCAAAAGTCGGGTCGAAAGTTTCGTGCTCCGCTCAGGAAGAAACACGGAAGGAAAGATAAAATGGCGCCTGTGCGGGGCTCGCAGAAAAGGCAGTAGCTAAAAGTCGGGGGAAAATGGAAAAAAAAAATAGGAAGCGGAAACTGAAAATATAGGAAAATATAGGAATTATAGGAAAATACGAACTTTTTCAGAAATATAGGAAAATATAGGAATATAGGAACGCTGCGATGCCTGCATATTTATGCAAATTACCAAGTTATCATAACGTGGAACCGTAACGTGGGCAAACCAATTAGCGATAAACTCATCATGCATTATTTGTAAATGTACAGAACCAAAGGACCTTTCAATTTTCTACTACAGGCAAAGCCGTGTGGGTGTACAAGCATAAATACAAGTGCCAGATAAGAAATAGCCAAATATTTTCTTCTACTCACATTTATTACTCTGCTTCTGTATGTACATTTAAGCTATGATTTTTATATATATTTATCCAAGAACATTCTTCATCACACTTATTTTTACCTGTTTCACGTATCAACTAGTTACTCACGCAGAACATTAATGCGAATTCCATACAATAATATTCCACATAATGCGAAATGCGAATTCCATAAAGTTAAGCTAAACCAACGCTCAAACAGCGTTGGTTTAGTTTTGTTTGATACAAACAAAGTAACTACCAGATGTCAAGACGCGACTTTAAATAAGAAAAAAAAATTCCCGAAGGTTTTCTTCCCTCCATGTTTTCCCCAAGAAAAAATATTTTTCCCCAAAGAATTCTCCTCAAAACCCATTTCCCCAAATAGCACCAGATTTCCCCAAAATGGGGAAATTTCCCCCAATCTGGCAACATTGCATATCATGCAAAGTTTTCCGTCAAGCTCTACTAAACTTTCAGAATATTTGACAGCATATTAGAGAAACATAACAATAAAATTTGAAGAGAAAATATTGAAAATTAAATGAAATATGAACATTTAAAGCAATTTTTCACTGCGCATGCGCAAAAGATAGGAGTTTATAAGCTTCATAATCAGAAGCCCAGATATATCTTACATCTGATAAAAAAATTACACCTAGATATCTTTAAAATCTAAAAAGTTTTCAGCGATCTAATGGGCCGAATTTTAATATTTTTTGGCTAGACGACGAATCGTGAGGGATCGTTCGCAAATAATCCGTTCTTATCATGGGTGCAAGTTAGGTGATGTGTTCAAGACGGAAAAACTTGCGACTCCCCCCCCCCCCACACACACACATGCGTGCTTAAGGAAAAATTTATTAGTATAAATGTTGTAGATTTTAACCTTGGCAGTTTTTAGAATCTGTTTAATATGAATTTTAAGCTTGTCTTTTCTAACAACATGGACCCAGTTAAGTTGTAATATTTAAGCATTTTGACATCGTCGTTCCAAAAAATGTAAAAACCCGCCTATAATGAGGGGAGGGGGTCTGGGGGCTCTCCCCCAGATTTTTTTTTTAATTGAAGTCCAAAAAACGCAATGGTAGGCCATTTTAGTAACGTTCAGGGAAAGGAAGGGGTCAGAGATTCTCTTACATGAAATTTTTCAAACTGATAGTCTCAAAATTACAATATTGGGCGATCTTTAAAAATATTAGAGAAAGAGTGTGGGGGGGGGGGGGAGCTGGCTGTTCCGAAATTATAGCGTTGAAGATTTTGAAATTGAAGCATTAAAAACGAAATTTTACTCCATCTTTCATAACATATACATGCTTTTTGAATACATTTGAAGGGATGGAGTTCAAGAACTCTACTTCGGTAATATTTCAAAATTGAAGTTCCAAAAACGCAATTTTAGACGATGTTGGATGATGCTAAGGGTAAAAGCGCTTGGGGCTCACCGCCATTACTTTTTTGCCGATCGTAAACATTTTTATTGCAGCAAGCTTGGGACATAAGAATTCACTTTTGCCACAAAATCAGTTCTGATCAGAAAGTGTACCCAAGATAGTATGAACAAACCAGAAAAGAAGGAAAGATGGGGGAAGGTATGGGCGATTATAATATACTAGCACCACTCCTCCACACAGTCTTCATTTGTAAAAGAATTCTTTTATAAGATAGCAGATGGTAAAGTTAGCAATAAAAAAAACAGCTCCAGTGAAGTAGATGAGACTGACGCGCTGCCCTACTGCGCTACCGAGGCACCCAGTGAAGTAGATAATTTTTTTAAACGAGGAACACTATTCAATATTCATTGAATTAAAAAAAACAATAGGGGAACTGAATCCTCACCCCAGGGAGGGCCCCCGAATCATATCCCCTCAAAAGCAGGGTTGGCAAAAACCCGGGTTTTTTAAAAAAAGCCCATGGACCCAGGGTTTTTTGGGTTTTTTTAAATAAAACCCAAAAAACCCCAACTAAAGCTGGGTTTTTTAAAAGAAATGTGGGTTTTTTTTTGTCTTTTTTTAGGGAAAATGTAGGGTACTTGTAAGCATATTGTAGCGTAAGTATATGAACAATGCACAAGAATTGTCTTGGGGTAAAAAAAGCTGGAAAACTAGTTAAAATTCAGTGTTTTCTGAAGAAGAGTATGAAAGACGACGAAACCCAAGAATGGTGAAGTTTCAGATTTTTTTAGTTTCCAAGATTACCAACAGTTAAGGCAAAATTACTTCTTGAGTGATAAAATCTATTGTTCGTTTTTAATTGCTACTATTTTTTTGCATTTTACTTTATTGTATTTCATTTTTTTTATGCAAAACTACTGTAGAACCTCAAGTAATTTAAATCCCTATTTACTGAATTCCAGCTTAATCAAGACATTTCTTTGAATTTTATGTTGCCTGTTTTTCTATTTCTGTGTACAGAGTAAGAAATATTAAACTTTTTTGTAAGATAATGAAAATACTGTACATCCTATTCTGTTTTCTGTCTGACCATTTGTAAATCCTGTTAATTTCTTAAAAAAATGTAACTTGTTAATTCGAAATTCGAGACGTGTCGGGTTGCAGAAAATAATTCACATGAAAGCCTTTTAGCTAGAGTAGTTTCCTCTGTACAATCTACAAATATTGAGAAAACCAGACGTGACAGGACTTAGTCAAGATAATTTGAGTTATTTATTGACCAGTTAAAGAAAAAAGTTAAATATATATATTTTAAATCTTTGAAGTATTTTTAATGCCGTTAAGAGTTAAGAAATACTATTAAAGTTCAAAATTCATTTTTTATGTCCATTGTCTGTGGTGAAGAACAAATAAAATAGAAGTTTAAATTGTAAAAGTATTTAAATTAATTACTTTTTTTAAAAACTTCTCAAAAAATTTAAAAAAACCCAAAAGTGGGCTAAATAATGGGTTTTTTTAAATGGGTTTTTTCAAAAAAAACCCATTGGGTCCAACCCAATTGGGTCCAATCCGGCCAACCCTGCTCAAAAGGCAGTCAAATACAGCCTAAAGAAGCGTTTTAAATATTTCAGCATCAAAAAAATTTCGGAAGAGAACTCCCGAACCCATTCCTCTAAGATCACCTTCACCACAAACGCCTTAATTTGAGTTTTTAAAGCTTCAGTTTCTAAAATTTTTTTTCAAGGAACAGTACTCCCTTTACCTACATACGTGACGTATGACCGCCTATAAGTTTTAATACTTTAATTTCGGGAACTTGACAGAATCTTTAAACTCCCTTCCCATTATTAAGTCATCTAATGATAGCCTAAAACAGACTTAAAACTTCAGAAAGGAAAAGATTTTCGGGCTGAGCAGCGGAATAGCCCCTTATCCTTATGTGAAGCAGGTGCACCAAAGGCAGTATAAGTTTGTTTAAGATTTATTTTTCTATTGAAAGAGTAACTCCCCTTCCCACATCTCCCAAGACAACCCAAAGTTTTAAGACTTCAATTTCGAAAATGTTTCGAGAAAGACCCCCGAGCTCCCCAACTCTTAACGCACTCAAAAATAGCCAAAATAGTATTTCAATGCTTCAGCATGGAGAAATTTTCAAAGGAGAGAGACTCCCTTCTCCCCGAACTCTTTCGCCTAAGTTCACTAAATTTGACTTATATTTACGGTTCCCCCTTTTCATCACTGAAGTTTGAAGAATTTAATTCCTAACATTTATTGAGAGAAAGCCTTCGAATTCCTCCTTTTTAAGTCTCCCAAGATTACCTAAAGCAGAGTTCTGAATACTTCAGCTTTGAAGGGGGAGGGGGACCCCGAACCCCTTCCTCTGCCTCTATGTTCATTAAAGATTGTCTAAAGTAAAGTTGCGCTTTTAAGACTCCTTTTAAAACATGTCAAAAAATGCAGGAACAGTTGCCCATCGGTGTTTCAAACCAGCTTGAAATTTACCTCCAATTCTTTCCAGAATTTGCATGCTCATTGAAATCTTCAAAATCCCTGACAGTTCCCTTTTTATCCGGTATGTGGACACCCTTTGATGTGGCGTAAACATTTCATCCCGTTAGCAATCACTCTCAATCGGTGATTCAGATTCAACTCTAAGACAATTAAGAGAGTACATAAATTTCATTTATGCGAGTTTGCAAAAAAAAACGCAAATGAGAAAAAAAACGAAAGGATGATCGAAAATAGCAAGTGAAAAATAGAAACAAAAGGCAATCAATTCGAAAAATTAGCGAGAATAGCGAGCAACTCCGGCGCGAGTCTAAAAGTCACTCCTCCAAAAGCTCGTTGAAAACAAAACAAGCCCATGGCAGAAAATCGATAGAATGTTGATGTAAATTCGTGGTTATGGAAAGGTCTAGTTATATTAAAGCAAATCTTTCAAACACTCATTTTTTTTTTAAAGTAAAAACTGAAGGACAGTCATCGAATTTTTTTCCGTCCCGACCTCCGTCTCGGAAATTTTGTCCAAGACGGAAATCCGTCCTGAGACGGAAGGTCTTGCACCCATGGTTCTTATCATGAATCACTGTGCAATGATAGCAGAAAAATGTCGCCAGTTTGCGAAAGACCCCTTACCATTCGTCGCCTATCCAAGAATTATTAAAATTCGGCTCATTAGATTGCTGATAACTTTTTAAATTGTAAAGATATTGATGTGGAATTTTTTTACGAGTTGTAGGATATATCTGAGCTTTGGATTATAAACGTTATAAATCACTATCATTCGCGCATGCGCAGGGAAAAATTAATTGCTTTAAACATTCATATTTCATTTAATTTTCAACATTTTAACTTCAAATTTTATTCTTATGTTTCTCTAATGTGCTGTCAAACATTCTGAAAGTTTAGTAACGTTTGACCAAAAACTCTGTGTGATATGAGCTGAAAACCTTTAAAAAAAATTTGCATTTTTGAAAGAAATGCTTATATTTCTGTGGGTATAAGAGATACTTTCACGAAAATATGAAAATTAATTCTACATAGTTAGATATATATCTGAAAGTTATCGATTATTCCCAGCTATATACAATGAAAAATGATCAAAAATCTTTTTTTCTTTCCTCAATTTGTTGCTGCTTCTCTAAATAAACAACAGACTTAATTTTTATTGGAAAATGACAATTAGTGTATACTTTTTATGTGAAAAAAATTATAGAGCAATTGGTCTAATTTCTAGAAAATCGGTAAAAATGTGAATTTTTTTAAAGTTCCCCAGTACTTTTGGTCATATAGTATATATACTACACACACATACATTTATTTTTGTTTTGTTTAACAATAGAAAAGTGTAAAGCACACTTACTTTATAATAAATAAACAATAACAATCAACTCAAATTTTTAGACATGTTATCTCAGTGACTGTTCTTTTATAAATATGGTTGCTCACTTAAGGCATTTCACAAATTGAAAAAAAAAACATGTTTGGGAAAAATTGAATCATTAAATAACAAAAATAAGTAAAGAACAATATTACCTCCTTGCCAGTAGGTAGATGTTTTGCTAGTTTTACTTTTGCGAAATTCCCTTTCCCTATAGTTTTTAATAACCTGTAGCGACCAATGTGAGGCTCTTCAGAAGTTCGACTACGAGAATTTGGAAAACTTCTATGGCGTTCCCCCTCCTAAAATATTTCAAAGATACAATTAAAAGACCAATTTTGTATTAATTGATTTACACACATGTAAAAATACAGTATAAACATCTGCATTTGATTGCATTGATACATTCAAAAGTAAATTTTAAAATTTAACTTTGAAAAATTGCATTTTAGGATTGAAAAATGAAATGGCTGCAGCATCAACTCTTTTCGAAATTTTAAGCCAGTTCTTTCTTCAAATCATTACAACTATTTCTTTTTACTGTTCCTACTTCTTTGTGATTCCTGTAATGAAATCCTTAGTGGAGAATTTTCAGTAATTTAATTTAATTTATAAAGTCAAGCATCACCCATTCCAACCTACTTAATGCATCTACAAACTCACCCCCAACAGAAAATTGAAAATGTTATACAAAATAAGAAATTTATAACTTAAATTAATAACAAAAATTTTATTTGTTTATGAATAGAAGATGGCAACATACATCATTGCAATATTTGCAAGAATTTGCAGAGGACACTTTAAATATTATTTATATTAATTAAACCATGTTTATTCGAGCAAATGATGGCAAAAATAAGCCTTTTTGGAAAAATGGGGAAGTTGCAACCTATTAAATATTCCTATTTTGACTATTAGATATTGTTAACAGACCCTGAAAACTGAAATTCACCGACGCAGTATTTTAAAACAGGACTGATTTTTAATGAATTTTTAAATATCCCACAGGAAAAAAAAACGAGCCTTGAGGTGTAGTCACACCGCTGTACGGAGAGTCACTCCAAGCGAGGTCCCAAGTAAAGACTACAAGCACGTAGAACGCTCCGCATTTAAAACCTTGAAATTTATTTATTATTTCCGTTTAATACACAATGGAGGCTGGATTCGTGAGAGGAGAGTCCAATAACCTTCTTGAAGTGACTTCGATGATGATATTTGAGTTTTTCCGGGAGGACAAGAGATTCAGAGTTAAAAAAACGGGGGAATTCAACAAACAACGGTAACTTGCAAGCGGGGTGTATAGTAACCTTTGGTTTTCGCTTGAAAGTTTTTCGCTTTATTGGCGAAAAATTTTGATAAAACTCCCTTTTTTTATCTTTTCCTTTCCTTTTCTCTTCTATTATTTTCTATTGTTTAAATTCCATTCAATTTTATTCCGTTTTACATTTTTGTTTCAACTTTGCAAAAAAAAAAACATTTTTTATAGTTTCGATAGCAAAAGTACTTAAATCTATTTTTGCATGAAAGAAAAGTTGAATGAAATGTATTTTGCAGCTAAACTGAAAATGTATTTTTAAAGTATCACTTAGTTAATATTTCAAGATATTTTTCATATTTATAAACCAAGTATTAATAATGTTTTTATTATGATTAAAATGTAAATAGTGATATTTTTACCCTTTTCTATTTAAATTGAATGCGTGAGATTTCAGTTCCTTTGCAGTGTTTTAAAATGTCTTAGATACTTACTGAATATGTATTTCTGAAAGTGTTGTGAAAATTCTTTATCTTTTTCACCATAATATGCAATAATGAGCAAACCAGGAGAAAAACACAGGGCCGCTTTTTTTTTTCAAATAAATTCGCAGAAGCTAAATTAGCAGTTACTATTTATTTTTGACATGGGAAGGGGGGTTCAGGCACAAAGTTTGCATGCACCAATTAATCAAGTTTAAGGTTAAAAAGTATATAAATTATCTTCAGTTGACAAAACATAAGTTGACACAACAAAATGAAAAGTATAATATGAACACAAATATTTTGTCAATAAACCACCAGGCAAATCCACAGCTATTTGATTTCTATTTGGTACTAAAATCCATGCCACCTGACTAAAATAAAAAAATTCTTTATGCTGTATGCAGGATCTAACTTTGAAACTGTAAATGATTTTGTTGTCAAAGGATGGAAAAAAGAAACAAAACTAATACTAATTCAGCACTTAATAATATATAAACATTAAACTATTTTAAATTTACATGCACTAAGAACAAATATAACTTAGCACTTTTTACAGTAAAGTTGAAATCAGTCATTGTGTTGCTAAGATATAATAGAAAATGTTAAGCAACCCAAATTAACAAGTATTATAGTATGAAAATGGATAAAAGAATAAAATTAAAAAGGCACAGAACTTTGGCATTGTTCTAAACCAGCAGTTTTAACCTTTTTAAGGCCCCATAAAATGGATAATACATAATCAAGAACTACCTCAAAGTTTGTTCTGAAAATAAGTCAGCTATTGAATTTATTTATTCATATTACAAAACAAATACTTTTGTTACTTTCAAGCACTAAAAAAATTTTTTTATAATCATTGGTTATTAAATTAAAAAGTTGTCAGTATGAGTTGATATTGCTTACTTCTAAAAATTCGCTTCATGAATATTTCGAGCAATTTTTGCCAAAACTAAAGTCCTCTTCTAAGTTTATGAGTTTTGCAATATGACAGGCTGATGATCCAATCCTTGTAATTTTTAAACATTATAAAAGTCCATTTTACCCCTGTCAGGATAATCACCCACAGGTCAAAAACCGCTGTTCTAGACAATAAAGGTCAAGATTCAGTCACCACTCACCACGTGGCAACCTAAAAAAACGCCCTCAGTCGCCATTTCCCACCCCGTTGTTCATAGAAAAAAAATCTTGGGATGAGTAGGAATTATGCAAACTCAAGAGGGTGAAGAAAATAAATCGCTTTGGAAGCATACGCCTGAGGATAAACACATCAAGGAAGATCATTTTTTGATCAGAATGGCAATACAGTTACGTGTGAAACATAGATGGAAGTAGGGAAAGTATTTAAGTGCTTAGGTTGGCAAAAACAAAACAGAATTTGATGTTTATTTAAATGCAAACTAATGAAAATCATGCAAAATGTGCTGTAAAGCATTTTATTTATTTTTTATTATTTAAAACTTTTTTTTTTGAGAAACAAAAATTTTCTATTTAGAATTTCTTCTTATCCTTCTTGCATTGGACACTAATGTGTTAAAAGCTATAACAGTTCAATTAAATTGATGTTTAATGAAGATTTTACATTTTATAATTATTTTTGTGCTACAAATTCCAAAACCTAAATTTTAATTTTTATCATAGTTGCCATATTTGGTCACTTCCAAGATGGAAGTAGACAAGATTCTTAAAGTGTCTAAGTTTCCAAAAATAGAATTTAATGACTATTGCAATACAATGCAAAC
The DNA here is from genome assembly GCF_026930045.1 of Uloborus diversus. Taxonomy (NCBI): domain Eukaryota; kingdom Metazoa; phylum Arthropoda; class Arachnida; order Araneae; family Uloboridae; genus Uloborus; species Uloborus diversus. Next base: position 81,173,659 of record NC_072732.1, on the reverse strand, counting down.
TATTGAACATTCCGCAAAATGTGCCGCATTTATTCCAACCGGATAATCAATTATTTTCTTGAAAAATACGAGATATTTTCCTTCAAATTTTATCTTCGGAATATTATTTTATCCGTATTGCTCAGACGCTAATGTGCTATACTGCCGTGTGCAGGTAAACGGCAGTATCTGCAGAAATGAGTTTGAGATATTTGAAGAAATGTGGGGTGGATTCAATACTAACAATAGGAAAATGTTAGAATGAAACTTCTTTTTTTGCGCCTTTTTTTCAGCAGAAACCAAACTAGCAAGCTTGCACAATAAAGATAACCTACAATAGACGACAAAAATGCCAAAAAATGAAAAATTTGCAGTTACTGCCCTTTACCTACACACGGCAGTATAAACTAACGCTTTCATCTAAGTTATTGTTTTTTGAAGGGTTTTAAATATTAAAATTACTCACTATTTAATTGCCTAAGTTTCCAAAAACAGAATTGAATGCTTATCTCAGTGCAAACTACTGAAAATAACATAAAAAGGGCCAGAATTTTTTTTTAAATTAGTTATTTTCGGGAAAAGTGAAATTTTATCAGCAAAATTGTATTTTTTGTACATTTCATCTAAAATGCCAGGGTTTATACACTTGGGGTTAAAAAAAATTCCCTGACTTTTCCAGGTTTTCCAGGTTGTTTTTTTAGAAAATTCCAGGTTACTCGCTTCATTAAAAAATTAAGTTTAAAAAGCAATATTTTAAAAATAATTAAAATTGCTTAAAGTAGCAATGCGGAAGAACTGAAACTTTTCCCCTTACATTAAAAAAATTAATAAAATCTTAGGTTTGAAAATATTGAAAAAAAAAAAATCTTTAGTTTTTTTTTTTTCTTCCTTTTCTCTCTCAAAATTTTAAGCTTTTTTCAAACACTTTGTTCAAAATTGTTTTAATTGGTTAACTACTTGTTGAAAACAAAGTATTTTCAACTTGTTTTAGCGGTTCTTCGATGTTACGTGTCATGCGTAATATTAGCGTTTTGCTGCAGTCGCGCTGCAATTGTAAATCGCTTTTAGTTTACAATTCTTTGTATTTTTTTATTAGTATATAACACAAAAAATATTTAGCAAAATACAAAGCTATTTTTGAGTATAAATATGATTAACTTGCTGCATTGGTCAGCATACCACGTAATGCAAAATAACAAAAATCAACATCCTCCGAACATAGGCCAAAATGCCAATAATCATCTTTTTTTTTCTTTCGCATATTAAAGGATGCTTACATTAAAATTTTTCTTCTCAAGCAAATTAATTTTTAAAAATTCATAATTTGTTGCACATTTTATGTTACTTTCAATAGTTTACATTGAGATAAACATCCAATTCTGTTTTTAGAAGTTTACGTCTACTTCCATTGTGCAAACGACCAAATATGGCGACTAAGTGAAAAGTTTAAGATAATAAGTAGATTTTGGAATTTGTAGCATAAAAGTAGTTATAAAAAATTAATAATCCTTAAAAAAGTACAACTGAGACAAAACAGTCAGTTTTTAGCACATAAGAGTCTAAAGCAATTAGAATAAAAAATGTTCCAAAGATAAAATTTTGCATTTTTCCAGAAAATAATTATGAATCATCCGGGAAAAAAAGGGACATTTTTTTTTTCAATAGTTTGCATTGCAATAAACATCCAATGCCGTTTTCGGGAACTTAGGCACTTAAAAAGTCTTGTGTACTTCGATCTTGGGAATGACCAAATATGGCGGCTACGCCCAATAAATAAGAAACATTTTTTGAATTTGTATCAGGAAAACAATTTAAAACAATAAATAAATCTTCAATAAAATACAATTCAGTTGAAAAGTTGTTAGCACATTTGCGTGAAAGGCAATAAGTAAGACTTAAGTTTTACGAACAGAATTTTTCATTTCTCAAGAAAATTATTTAAAATAATAATAATAAAATTTTTAAAAAAATTGCAGCATATTTTGCGTTATTTTCAATAGTTTGCAATTAAAGAAAACGTCCAATTCTGCTTTGATTTTGGAAACTTAGGCATTTAAGAATCTTGTAATTCATCTTGTGAATGACCAAACATGGCGACTAAGTTTCACACGTAGCTGAAAAGACTTTCCGATAAAAAAAAAAACTTTTCCCCAATCGACCCTTCCACCTTCAGGATTGTGTATCCGAAGCAGTAAACTGCCATCTTCCCTGTTGAGTGTGTGAATAATTCCTGTCCACCCGAGAAATTTTTCTCGTGGGAACTATTGAGGGTCAAAAATGGTGGCTGAGGAAGTTTTTCTGGGTTGCCACTTTTTTTATTGCTAGCGTCACTTTGCCTCAAAATTTTTACAATTTTTTTAGGAAACATCGATAAAAATGAAGATTAGATCTCATAGAACAAAATTCCCTGGGAAAAAATTGGAAAAAAAAAAATTCTGGGGGCAAATTTGGAAAATTCCCTGACTTTTCCCTGACATTTTTACCTATCTCATTTTCCCTGACAATTCCAGGTTTTCCCGGTTTTCCCGGAGCGTACGAACCCTGAATGCAGTTTTCATTGATTTACTCAGGCCCAGATCTATACACTTTGGACCCCTTGCAACAAAATCTGTAGGTCCCCTCACCACAGACCAGAAGTGTATATTTGTAACATTAATAAGTCTAAGTGCTAGTTTGTTTCCATTTTTTCAGCCGTTGGGCCCCTTAAGGACCTGAGTCCTCCTACATTGCTGGGTCTGCGCAGGGGTCGATCCAGGTTTTATTTTTTGGGTCCCCATTTTGTGAAAAGGCAAAATATTTTTGTGAAATTTCGTTATTTTTGTGAAAAAGCAAAATATTTTTGTGAATTTTCTTTATTTTTGTAAAAAAGACCTTCTCGTGATTTTTTTCTTGGAAAAGATTATATTAAAGCATTTTTAGCTGTCGTATCGTTATAGAAAAGCCCTAGACAGGTTTCAGGGGTGATTGCAAGTTCTTGAAGAATACCTGAAAGCTGTCAAGAGAAAATGCGCTGGGGGAGGGGGGAAGTAAGACCCTTAACATTTTATTCGTAATTTGACACATACATTACATTTATTGCTTTTTACAAATATACATATGCAAGGCACACTTTCTTAAGGTGAAAGTCTCACAACAGATTTCCTGTTTACCCCTCTCAAATACTTTAAGAGCAATGAAAATTGCACATACTGCTGAAAGTAATGATAACTCCTAATAAATACAATATGAACAGACTCAAAGATATCACATATTTCTTAACACAGAAGTGAAATACTCATTAAAGATTCCATGTATGTGTTTGAAAAACTTAAAAGTAATTAAAACCCAAAATAATACTGCACCAGCATTTAGCGTTTAATTTTTTGACTTTTGACGTTCTTACAGAGTAGGTATTTCGTTTAAAACTTTGCAATTTAATGATGTTAATAAATATATAAGAAATTTTATTTGTTTGCCTCTTAACAAGGTACAGTAAACATCAAAAATGCGAAAAATTCGTTTACCATGGCCGATGTAAGGAAATCAAGATCTTCAAAACAAATAAAAATATAAAAACAGCATGTAAAATAATTTTATTTTAAGTAAAGTTATTTTAGAATTGGATTTTGAAACTCAACACAAATTAATACCAAATATATATTGCGTAATCAAAGTAAAATTTAAGATTTTCCTGAAAACAAGCTACCAATCACAAGTGTCCCTCTCCCGTCCCCCCGACGCTCTCAAACAAAAACACCTCACGCAGCAAGCAAAAAGATAAGATGGGGGAAGGTGGAAGAGGCTCCCGCGTAGATGCGTACACATTTGCGATTAAAAAATATTGTGAAAAGGTTGCCTTTTTATAAATTTTTGTGAAGGGGCCGCTTTTGCGACAGGGAATTTTGTGAATGGGGCCGCTTTTGCGACGGGGAATTTTGTGAATGGGGCCGCTTCTGCGTCGCGGAATTTTGCCGCAAAGCGGCCCCAATTTGGCGCTGGATCGACCCCTGCTGCGGTATGCAGATCCAGGCCCGGATTTATTTATCTATTTATTTTGGAGAAAAAAATGCATGTTTATAGCTTTTGAAATGTAATTCTGTTCAGTTCTGTTTATTTGTTTTTTATGAAAGTAGTAAAATCTCCTCTCCCATTTTGTTCTTCAACACTCGGCGACAGTAGTGGCCATCAAGTGTTTTGGGTCTAGTGGCCACTGGCCACTTAGAATTTTTCTGAATCTTGACCTTTACTAGACAAAGCACAATAATAATTGCCATAAAAGAAATATAAAGATGTGCAGCATTTTTTAAAAATAACGTAAATAGTACAATGATATTCACAGTAATGAAATCTCATTTTTTCTGAGCCATTCTCCTTCTGCATATAGCAAACCACTTTTCTACCGATTATTTCATGGAACACTAACAAAATGTTTTCCGGGATTTCTCCTTGAAGTGATTTGGGTTGGGGCACAAAACAATACTTGTAAGTACCAGTGCTTGCCATAGAAAGGCGACTTGAAGCCAAAAACCACAGACAAGAAAAACCGCTCCTCCTTAGTCACGCTATTATTAAAGGACTCTTGCTGCACTTCCTGTAGATTATCGCCAAACTGCCAAGTGCATCTTTCAAAAGAAGCCAACTGCACTTTTGTCGGCTTCTCCTTATCAACTGAAGCGCGGTGAAAGAGTTAATGTCACTTCCCAGAGTCATTTGACGTCACATTCTCTTGAACTTAAAAATTATTCTTAAAAAAACTATTTATCGTATCCAAAAAAATTTTTCACCAATGATGTTCATACATGTTATTCTATCATAAAAAAATAAAATTTAAAAGTCGAAAACTTCCCAATTAAAACGCCAAAATTGAATCGGCTTTTATAGCCTCTAAGGTCAACCTATCGGTCAATATTTGTTTGGTTCTGTTCATAGCTTCTCGAGATATAACAGTCACAAGTAACAAGAAAAAAACGTCTGATGGTTCAACCTCCTTTTGAGCTTTAGCATCAAAAATGAATCAGCAACTGTAGCCACATATAAACCACATACAGAGTACAGACAGACATTTTCTAAAAACGATCAAAATGAGACCATTGCGCATCAAAATGTGCAAAATGTCCATCAAAATTTTAAAATTTGAAAATGTTCACAAATCCAAAACTTTTTTCTGTATTTTAGATATAAATGAAATTAAAAAACTTATTTGTGATAACAATCGTGAATATCCACATGAGTTGTCCATTCTTATACGAATTCTTGTTCGACTAAGTTGAAAAGCAGGTTGAAAAAAGGAAAAAAGGATTGTTTGCTTATTTTCCAAAGTAAAATTAAAAATCATAAAATGATAAATACATAAAAGACATACACAAAATCAAACATAATTCTTCTATATTAAAATGAATGTATAAAATTCAAGTACTGTAGTGCAAAATAAAGTGGCTTAACAAAAAATGTTCATATTTATACTTCTAAGTTTACTTATCAGAATATCTTTAGTTTCAAAAAAAAAAATCTAATTGTGTTGTGCATTTCAACTCCTTTTTCTTAGAAGATAAATTATAAAATCATCTTGAAATTTTCAAAAAAATCTGTCGGAACAAAGGCAAACCACAGCATATAAAAATATATTTAAATACCTTGACTTGCTCAGTTGTGACCGATTCATGCACAGTTTGCAGTGGTGTTCTCACACTGGCAGACATTGTGATCTTTCACAAGGGCTAAATAACAGAACAATTTCATTATACAAAAGTGTCAATACTAATACAAAAGTATTAATATGTGTATACATAAGCATAATACAGGATGCAACGAATATCAAATAGATATGATACCGAGTACTTGACAGACATCTTAACAGAAATTCAAGCCAGCTCACTGAGCTTCAAAAATATCAAAGGGGACTGAAGGGTGGAACATACCATCAAGGGTAAGTTCAAAAATTCTTACCGCACGAAACTGAAGTTTGAGACACCGCTGGACGTCATTTTCATATGATTTTTTAACATTCTTCAGTTTCATAGTCTATCTTTTGCAAAAGCTTAAGTAGGCAAAGCAGGGCAATTCATTGTGACGGGTGTGACATTCAGACACTTTTTTTACTGGTTAAACCATCATTTGTAGCACTAAATCAGTTAACAAATACTAACAAAGTATTTTAATCATGTTTAACTATGCATTTGTTTGAATAATTGAGTTGAAGCAAAACTGTAGGACTTTTCAATTTTTATAAAGAAATTTTTAAAATCTTGTGATTGGTGTGACGTTTGCCAGACATGAGTTTTCACTGCACACATGTCTAGAAATTCCTGTAAACATTTTAATGACTATAGCATTTTTTTCCATTAAAAGACATTCAAATGAAACTTAATACATGATATTTATGATAAATTTAATTTCTTTTACTAAACAGGAATTTTTTTGTGTTGTGACAAAATTTGTGACAGGTGTGATACTGTGCGAATCCGCTACTTGGTTGAGCAATTTCTAAAAGAATAGTGATCAGTACAGGCGACAAACTTGACAATAGTGAATATAAATTACATTTCATAAGAAAAAAAAAGCTAGTACAGAGCGTACTTTTAGTTTAGCACTTCTTTAATGGTTGCTAACAAAAGTAGGTCAAGTGCAGCTTTTTTTTTTGGTAATTACAATTTATTTTAAATATCACCTTTTACAGAGAAAAATCAACTGGGTCATACATTAGTTTGCATATCTTTACTGGTTTTTTCTTTTTAAAATTAATATGTAAAACAGTAACATAATAATACTAATAATGTAGTGCTTTGTAGTACTACATTGTCTTAGGTGGTTAGTGAAAAGAGAAATAAATGCTACATCAGGTCTTAATATAATCTGACTGGGAGTAAGAAATAGCACTTGAGTTGCAATGATAGTTATATTTTAATTGACAATGTAAACTTTGCAATCTGTTTAGCTTAAAGATTATCAGAGCTGCTTTCCCAAAAGTTGTCACTTCTCTGAACTTCATTTCTTCATTAATTCTAACTTGCAGACAATATTCACTCAGACTACAGTGTTTGCTTTAATATACAGATCAATTTTTGTCGTTTTTACTGCACAATTAAATAAATGAAAAGACTTAGTTCAATTTGACAATGTTGACTGCATTTACCCCCCACAAATACAATTGCTGTTACGTTCTATACAAAATGGTTAATAAAAAACAATCTCATGTCAGTTGAAAATCCCCTGTCCTGGTAAAAAGCACCTAGTTTGAATGTTATACATCATTTTTGATTGAGCTATACAGCAATCAGAACATTTTTTCACTTTTCATGGTTAAGACAATTCAGTTTTCAGATCAGTAATGCTAGCATTTTAAAATGTCCCATGGAGCATATTTCTCATGATGCAGTAACTTCCATAAGGGAGCAAATTGTATTATCTTTTAACCATACACAACTTGTTAATGTGATAATTGGTTAATGAGACTTTATATTACATCCTGAGAACCTGTGCCATAATTTTGGGGAAGGTTACTAGTTGTATAATTCCAGTGTCTTCAATATTACCTTTTATCTCATGAAAAACAATTTGACTGAGGCATTTCCACAAAACAGAGTACAGTCGGACCTCCATATATCGAAGTAGCAAATTGCCGGAAAAAAATTCGATATATAGAAATTTCGATATATGGAAACGATCTTATTTTATCTTAAAAATCTCCTAAAACATTAAAATTAAAGCTAACTTTTGTGATGAAACCTAATTTATAATTTATACGAGCATCGGATTAAATGAAAATAATTAAAAATATAACAGAAATTGCATTTTTACGCCTTCATGCATCTTCATTCTGCGGCAATTCAACTTGATCCGCAACAGGGGAGTTTCGTTTTGACTATGTAATCGAGAGAAAAGTAAAAAATTTACTTAACTTGAATGATTTTTACTGCAGCTAAAACGACCAGGAACGATAATCAACAGACAAAAGACTTGAAACTGATTTTACAATGTTACTGGTTACAACTAAGATAGTATTTTAAATAAACTTGAGGGAATTTAAGAACTCTAGAACGAAACAACGACCTATCTACACACCCCTCAACATCAGATTCCTTATGAGTTTCGTAGCAACCTTTAGTGAACATAATTTTCTCCCCTAACCTTTATTTTTAATGAGACAAACAGCCTAAAGAAGAAAAAAAATCTACGAATGTCTCGAAAAAAATTCGATATATAGAGATTTTTTCGATATATAGAAACAATTTTTCTATGTAATGAACATAGAAATTTGCTGGGATTTCGATATATAGAAAATTTCGATATGTGGAAGTTCGATATATGGAGGTCCGACTGTAGTTATGGAAAGGTGCAACTGATTATTTACTTCCTTTAAAGCTATATTACTCCTTTGAAATGTTTTAAGAATTAAATAAAAGTAACTCACTTAGTAACCAAAAAATTATTGAAATAAAGATAATTCAAATCTGTCACGTTGTAAGATTTCCAGATATTTTTTTTAAACTACAATGCTAATTTGTTAAGAAATAAAATGGTTTAATCTTCTATTTCATTTAGAAAGTTTTTAAAAGCTATTTCAAATGCTGTCCCAATGATTTTGACAAATCCGCCACAAACGTTTGTCACACCGTCACACCAAATTTTCCCAGAGAATAAATATTTGATCAAATTTAAACATTGTACTTCTATTCAGACCTGCAAACATTAGAACTTTGGAAGAATGCATTTGCTATAATAACTTAAGCATCTTATTTGTGACGGGTGTGATAGCGAAACCTTATAACTTTATTTATACTAAAAATCCTGTTGAATATTTTGTTATGAAAAATTAAGTTTTCCAATGGATAGACAAATGTTACAAATAGTAACACACACACATAAAAAATTCTCCTGCTTTAAATAGTAATCCTGGACGAATGAAAATACAGTAAAACCCCTCTAATAAATTTTTTTGTCCACAATAGAGGGGAGTCCGCAGGACAGGGATTTAATAATGTTATTTGCATTAGAATCAGGAAATTAAAAATTGTCTGCATAAGAAGGGTGTCCGTTAGGAGGAGTTTTACTGTATTATGTTTGTTCTAAATACAAGTTTGTTATATTACGTTAACTTTAGGCTCAATAAAATAATAAAAAGGTTACTTTTATAAAAAATTTCTTTATAATATCATAAAGCTCATGTTATTAGTTTCAACTTGATGTATTACTCGTAGCAATAAAACAATTTTTAAATTTTAACCCTCATGTCCACTTTCTTTGTGGAATCATCCAGCAGTTTCTGATAGTTTTATCAAAAAACGTAACTTTGTTTTAAAAATTCATATAATTCAATGATGTAATGATCACAAAAACTGATCCGGGCGGCCGAGGGTCAAGGGGGTTGGTTGTCAGTTTGGTCGCCGGGCCAAATTTAGGGGCCTCCATCCCTTAAACTTGCCAATTTTTACTACTCAGATTCTGAACAGAGCCCAGGGTTGTTCTATTTTGCAGGGGTACCCACCTGGGGGGGGGGGGGTTCATGGCGCTGACTGTGCCATTAAAATGTTTAGGGGGGTTTTGAGGGGTATTTATACGAACTGCTTTCTTATTTTCATCAATAGCTTAACCCTTTCTTGACTTCCTAATCATCGTGTAGAGAAAATGGCATTTTTTTTTTGAGAACTAAAGGGTCTAAATGGCAGCCGTCTAGAAGCTTAGACAGCTACCATTTAGACCCTTTTGAGGAAAAATGAAATGCAAATACATTAACTGATCCAGAAACAGAGCAGAAACTTAAAAATTGCCTCTTGGAACACATTTTTACAAGGGCTTGAAACATTCATAATGTTTTTTTTTTATATAAAAGGGAGCATTAGTCGCTAGTTTTCGAAATGCAACTGATATGGCGCTGGTTATTTTAAGGAGTTTTTTTTTAATACTACATTATATGTATTCAAAATCTCTGCATCCTTTAAATTAACTGTATTTAGTATAAATATCTTTATTTTAAACTATAAATACATAAATTATTTTCAAATAAAAAAAAGAACCAACTTCAAAAAGCAAAGAGGAACTAAAAAGTAAAAAATAATTGGTCATACTTACAATTTTCTACCCAAACGTATAAATCAAATTTATTTTACACTTCCAGTACAAAAATCAAATAAACTAAACACCCAAAAAATAAACACTGATTTTAATTACTATATGATGGATTATTTTATTACATAACTAATTATAAACAATCTCTTAATTTTTAATAACCATTTGAAGTTGGGGCCTTCTATAAAATACTGCCTAACGTAACCGAGTAGGTTTAGTTTTAAAGACTTTCGCGTTTTGTTAAATTAGTGATTAACTCACGATTTGGTGGGTTGTTAGTTACATTAGGTAGTAGTTTATAAGAGGCTCTGACTTCAAATGATTATTAAAAATTAAGAGACCTTGTATAATTAGTTAGGCATTAAAATTTTTTTTTTTTTGTATAGTAATTTAAATCAGTGTTTATTTTTGGGGTGTTCAGTTTAGTTGATTTTTGTACTGGAAGTGAAAAATAAATTTGATTTATATGTTTGGGTAGAAAATAATAAGTAAGTATGACCAATTATTTTTTACTTTTTAGTTCCTCTTTGTTTTTTGAAGTTGGTTCTTTTTTTATTTGAAAATAATTTATTTTTTGCTTTTTAGTGGTGTAAATATAAAATAAGTATGTAAGGTAAAGTAGGTGGTACAACTAAGCTGAGCAAAATAGAGCACACTGTCTCGGAGACTTCCGAAGAGTGTGAAGAAAGGCTTTTTCAAATGTGCAATTATTTACAAAAAAATAGTCATCATCAAATTAACTTTATCAAAGTATGCTTGCCGAAACAAATTCACGAGTCACTAAAAAAACAACAGAAATTGCTTTTGCTCATAGAATTTGAAAAGTTTTCTTGAGTTTTCAAAGATTCTATCTTCAGACACTGACCTGATGACCATGGGATCACATAGGAAGTATATACTTTTTCAAACGAGAAAAAGAAGAATTTTCCAAATTGGTCTATGCGTGCTTGAGTTTACGGGGGACACACATAAAACAATTCTGAAAAAATGAGAATGTCTTTTTTTGAAGTCTGCTAAAAAACGAAAAAATCTTAATGCACATTACATTTTATATGATTGGTACTAAAAACTCATCTTTATTTCTCCAGGGTTCATACTCGATTTGGATGAAAATATTCCACGACTTTTCCAAGACTTTTTCATGACTTCAATGAAAATTTTCATGATCTCGTTAAACGAAGAGAATAGCACTATTTAATCTCAAACTTGGTAATATTTGGAAATGAGCATTAGCAAAACGTCTACATGAATGCCACAGCCTCATTGAAGCACTTACTTGTAATGGAAAAAATATAAGTGCAGACTTAAAAAAATAAACTATTCTTATTTGTCTTCATTATATAAATTTAAGTAAAGTAAAAATGCAGTGAAACGAATATGATGATGCTTAAATGTCTGATATATTTTTTTAAAAAACAGGCAGAATGATATTGAATGGGACAAAGGTTGAATGAGTCATCACTAAGTTTCAATAAATTTGCTTCAAAAGTTACCTTTTAGTGTCAACAGTGCCTTTAATCATCCACGTAACTTGACAGTATTTTGGTTCTTTGAAGTAGAGCCACATAGTTTAGTTCTTTGTTTCCAAACCAGATCTTTTTTGAAAAAACCATTCAGAAATGAATCAATCTTCTGATTCAAAAGTATATTTGTTTTGTTTACAAATTTGCATATTTTCAAATGCATAGAAATTAATAGGTTCAGAAATTCCAGAACACGTTTAATTCCCGACATTGATCATAGCAGTGGGTCGCATGGATTAGTTTTGCGTGCCGTATGTTGGGCATTACTGTTTTAGGGCATTAGAATTTCTCTTTTTCTGCATTCTATCGCCTGACTTAAGATCTTTATTTTCTAAAACATTCAACAAATTAAGATAAACTCTGATAAATTTAATAATAAAGTCCTTACGAGTGATGAAATCGAACTCGCACGCAATTGAATTGCTTTTTTTGAGTGGGCGTGAGAAAATTAAGAACGTGAAATTTTGCTAGTACAGGATATGAAACATAACAAGTGTTGAAAATAACATAAAATTCAAAATAAGTGACGTCCAGGCAGTAAAATCACATCGTAAAAAATGGCAAGCGGCAGCAACAGAAGTGGATGTAATGAAACTTCAAAATTCAGATTTGCCTTTTGGATCGTTCAATTTTCCACTTTTAATAGCTTTTATGTGCTATACTGTTACATCACTCAAGATTTCTAACGCTCCTTTAGCTACTGTTCCTTTCTCTTTGTCCAGGAACTTTTTCCATGACTTGAAATAAATTTCCATGACTTTCAATGAAAATTTCAATTTTCCATGACTTTTCCAGGTTTGAAATTCTGTTATTTTTTTTCCATGACTTTCCAGGATTTCCATGACCCGTACGAACCCTGTTTCTCTCTAGGGTTTATTTGTGTGCTAATTTAATTAGAACCATTTAAAGTCAATGGTTTTCCCAACTATATTATATTTTACAATAATACCTGTCACGTAACTCGTGAAAAAACTCACATTTCTCTTTACTTGGCCTCGTTATAGATCAACACCACACTAAACAAAGTATCTACTGTGATGTTGTATATATGAAGATCAAAATACTACTAGAGCAATGATACTAAATGAATTTCCTGTTTGCTTCTGAGAAGTCTTTATTCAAAATTTGCGATATGACTACTAATGTGTGTGTGTGTGATTAATACGGGGGAAATATTTAGGGGGGTACTCCCCCAAAGCAAGAGCCTCCCTAAAAAATTAAAAATACCCCTCAAAACACCCCCCTTCCTTAAGGGGACACCTCTGATTAATATTAATGTTTCGTGGTACTTTCTAACACTGAGTAAAGAAAGTACCTTTGTTTTATGGCACTTTCTTTAACAATGGATTTTATATTCAGTCGTTTAATATTGAAATTTAATGAAGTTTATTGTTTTTTTGCCCATAACTTTTTTCTAAAGAACAAAGGTGGTGAAGCAAAGGTTTGGGACCTAGGTTAGATCACTCCTATCCATTAAACCAAAAAACCATAAAAATCGTTTCACTAAGTGAGACGCTATGAGTTTACAAACAACAAAGTGCGAGTGTTAAATTTGAAGACTTCCCTCAATTATTCCAGGATCCCTCATACCTGGACTTGAAGACCAGGAGAAGTACAGTCAACTCTTGATAACTCGAAGTCCCAAGGGACCGGCTAAAACGCTTGAGTTATTGGCAGTTCTAGCTATGGGAAGTTTTTACAACAGTCTCAATAGTTCTGGATCCAATGCAAACTTCGAAATAAAGGAATATTCGAGCTGAAAGCTTCAAGTTATCAAGATCTGATTACAGTTTTAAACAGAAAAAGAATTGTCCTGATCGGTCCAGTCGTTTTCTAGTAATCGGGGAGCATAGTACATAAAAAAATTCCAACGAAGTCTTAATTAATATTGCTATAACTGTAAACTAAACTGACAACATCATGAAATATTGAATCTAGAACACTTGTCAAGCTTCAGAAATCGGACACCAGTTACGATATATTTATTAAGGAATATAAATTTAACCATCAAAGGGAGCGGAGGAGGGAAGGGATTTTTTGTCTTCAATTCCCCTTGAATTGAACACTAAATATGTTTCAAAACTGACACATTTAAAAAATAATAATAATAATAACTAAATGAAGCTATTTATTAGCAAAAAAATTTTTTATATTAAATAAATTGATTCAACTATTTTTGTAGCAAATTTCATTTAATTTACTGATATGCTACATGAGTTATAAAAACACTAGTAAGACAATTAAAATTAACAGGCGCCGAAAATCAAACATTCCGATTCGTGAGAACAGGCCGAGGACTGCTGATGGCCTTTAAAAAAAGTGAGAAAGGTGACAAATTTGAAAACAAAGGTGACTAAAAGGTGACAAAAAAGTAACTAAAAGGTGACCAAAAGCAATTTATTAAGAACTCAAAAAACAGAAAAGGATTATCCCTTTTTACTGACTTTTCCCAAAATAGCCTATATATTTCTTGTAAAGATTTCTCTACAATTTTGGAAATGAATATTATAGGGCTAGAAGTAGTTAAATAAAAATTTTAAGACATTTTCAAAAAACTTTCAGTGTAAACTCTATGTAACCTTCTTTATATATATATATATATATATATATATATATATATATATATATATATATATATATATATATATATATATATATATATATATATATAGATATATACATACAGGGGTCTGGCCAGAGGATATTTGGGTCCGTTAACGGACCCTTCACAAAAATCCGATCAACCAAAACGGACCTTTCACAAAATCCCGATCAACCAAAACGGACCTTTCACAAAATCCCGATCAAACAAAATGGACCTTTCACAAAATCCCGATCAAACAAAACGGCCCCTTCACAAAATTCTGATAAACAAGATCGGATCTTTCACAAATTGTTAATTGAAAGAGCAAATCTGAAAGCAAAACAATGCATATTTCTGTGCATAAACCGATAATTTTTGGAACCTTTTTTGAAGTCAAATTAGAGGGATCAGCTTATACAAAATCGGCACTCTTGCAATGCTCCTGCAAGCGATAAATAATTGCTACTGCCAAATAAATATAATGGTTGTTTGTTTGTTTTATCACAGCTAATTAGCAGCGGGGTTGTTGTAAACTTTTCTGAAAAGGCATTGGTAAGCACTTTTCTCCCCCCCCCCCCCCGCTCATGATTTAATAAACAATAATAATATATATCTGCGAAATGAACTTAGAACTGCAAAAGGATAGTAAGGGTGGGGAAAAAATATGATCGCTTCAGATAGGGTTACCAACTTCAAAATTATCACCACTTAGCATCTGGCGTTGAACCTTTATAATGACTTGATTAAAAAATATTCTCATTTTGCTAGCTTGTCGATATTTGCGTTTTTACAGTGCGATATTTGCGTTTTTACAGTGCGGTGCGATGTTTAATTGTTCTTTTGGGAGAAAATTATATGGGTTTTGATTTTTCGATGCTAACAAGGATGATTAACTTTAAATAAACTCTTTTAATTACCGTTTTTTTTCTTTAGATGTCTACATTTTGAAAAATGCAATCCTTTATATCTGATATGAGAGTCATATTTTGTTCTTTTTTCGAGCCAACTTCGCTTTATTAGGATGCAAATAAATGAAAAGTCTCTTTATTTCTGTTAGAACTCTCATTTCAAGTTTTTAAAGCAAAATTCCATTTTCTGTTATGAGTCAAAAATTAAAATGCTGAATAGATGGTTTATTTTATTATTATTATTATTATTATTTTGGGTCAACTGTGTCCAGATATTAATGATATGTTATCATAGGACTCTAAAATGCAATTTTAAAATAATTTTATCAAAAATATTTCTTTTACAAGCCGTTTTTATACTTTTGATGCCTTCACTTTGAGAATTGCGATCTTTTTGCATCCGCTATGGGAATCCGATTTTTCGAATCTTTGATGATTATTACGCGTTGTTAAGAGGTAAACAATTAAAATAACTTTTTATTTTTGTTAAAATAGCGGAATTTATACGTTTTAAACGAAATTCTGTGCTTTTTAAGAGTGTCTTGGGTCACAAAGTTAAATGCTGAACCCTATTCTGAATTTTATTTATTTATTTATTTTTTTTTTTTGTTACAATTATTTTAAATGCTGGACAGAAATATTTGTAGTATAATTTAACAAAATGTAGAATGGTAGATAAATATTGATACTTGAAAGAGCGATGCCCCCTCCCGCCAAATATCAGAAAAACACTCCAGAATGATATTCTCGACATAGAAGAGGAAAACACTCAACTTTAAGTTTAATTGATGCAGTTTGTGCCATCTCTAAATAATAAAATTTCGTTTTAATAAAAAAATTCTTTTTTTTTTTTTTGCAAAATTAATTATTTTTCACAAAATTTATTCATTTTTCACAAAATTATTTAATTTTTCACAAAAAACGGACCCTGTGAAACATCCTGAACAGACCCCTGACATATATATATATATATATATATATATATATATATATATATATATATATAAATAATCAACATAATAAAGCTTGAAATTGTGAAGTAAAGAGCAAGATGATGCATTTCTTGAACATATAATTTATATTATTCCATCACATTTTTAGTTGTTTATTGTTTTTTTCTCTTTTTTTTAACTTATTGAAAAATTATC
Organism: Uloborus diversus; assembly: GCF_026930045.1. Taxonomy (NCBI): domain Eukaryota; kingdom Metazoa; phylum Arthropoda; class Arachnida; order Araneae; family Uloboridae; genus Uloborus; species Uloborus diversus. The sequence goes on along the minus strand of NC_072732.1, from coordinate 81,157,473 downwards.
AGCATTCTTTCTTTTTTCTTAGTAAATACAAAGCATAAATATTAAATCGAAAGTCTTGACAGTAGAGAATAACTGAGAAAACCAATTTGAAAAATCAGACTTAAACAAAATGATAATTGTACTTACAATGCAAAAATAAAATGAAGTTGAAGTATGAAACTGAAAATATCATATCATATGCCTGAAAATGTTCATGATTTTTTCTTTCTTGTTTTATTTATTTTTTATTTTTTTAGCAAGCTCTGAAAATATTCCATGACATGTCCATGGGAGGTAAAAAATGTAGTGTTAAATCAAGTTATTAATAATTACAAATACAAAAGTGACGACCAGCAACAGGCTCTGGACCCAGCTAGACTGGTCCTAGTCAATTTACAATCCCCAACTTACAATAGGAATAAAAAATAATGCCGAACAAGCAGGAATGCTGTCATGGTCTCTTCTGATTTGATAAAAATAGGGGGTGATAAAGATAACGATGGGAGGGTACTTTTGTTTTTTTCAATCGGGACTCATTTGTTAGATGCGTTGGTTGGCTGTTTTTTTTTTTTATTTCTTTTCTTTTTTTTTTTAAACATAAATTTATTTCTTATTGAATCTAGGAAAATAATATCACATTTATCAAAAATACTGTCGTAGTGCATTTTGTTTCAAATAGGTTTACAACAGTTTTTTGTTCCAATTCAATAAATAAATAAACACTAACCTCCACTTATAAAATCTCTGGATTATAAAATCAGCAGCTTTTTAAAATGAATGTGGAAGAACCAAATCATTACATTACCAAACCATGTTAAAACCGTACTTTAATAAAATCAATCTCACTGTTACATAAAATAAAGCTTTTAGCTAGCATCTGCTTCTAAAAGCTTTATTTTTACTGGAACTAGCCATATAAAGCATTGAAACCTAATAAAAAAAATTTCGGAGATTCTCTGAGACACACCAAAAAAGGAAATATTAAGAAATGTTTACACAGACCAAGTTCACTTCGCACTTGCGCAGCAAAAATAAAACCCAAACTAACCATTTCTGTGCAAACACAAAGTGAAACTATAAACACAAAAAAAAAAATTTCACTATTCCGCGCTCAAAGAAGACGGCTCAAAGAAGACATTGAGGCACGCCTCCTTAACCCATCACCCCTTTTTCAAATCGAACCGCTTGTGGCTGCTTAGTCGCGACTTTCGAAGTCAGTAAAAGTAAAACAAGCAAGTAACACGCATGGGCGGATTTATGGGAGGGCGAAGGGGGGCAATGCCTCCCAGTCTTGGGAGGACTTTATACATAGTGTATCAATAAACCTTTCAAAATCTCAAAAGAAAAAAATCATGATTTTTTTTCTTTTTTGAATAGTTCAGAAGAGAAAATGAAGAGAATAGAGACTCCATTTCTGGGGGGGGGGGAGAAATCCGTACAATATATTACAAATAGTAAAGCAATCACTGGGATGCTGAAATGTGTCGAAAATGACTACTTTGAATTGAAAGCAATTAAAGCAAGTATTTAAGTGGAAATAATGACTGAACCAGCTATGTATTCAGCTGCAATACTTAAAATAATCAAGGTTTATTTCAACAAATTAGAAACTGAAACAAAGATTTTAAAAAAGCGGATTTGCCTATAAACTGAACAAGCTATATAGCTTAGGACACCCGCTTTGTTGAAGGCCCCCAACTCCAGAAAATTTCATGATTTGTTCCTAACCAAAAAGGGGGGGGGGGAGACTTGAAAAAATAAATTTCATTTTAAAGTGCTTGAAAACCTTGAAAATTTTGGAAAAGTACAGATACAAACCATAAATTTAAACATTTATAACAAATGGGAGGGGATAGACGGTACAGGAATAAATGCCGAAATATGTTAAATTCAGTTCCTTGCCTCATCCTGCATGAAAAATTTAAAATCCTCGTTTCTCATGTTTTTATAACATAGTACTTGAGATAAATTATTGCGATTCACATGTTTCACATCTTGCTGTTTATTTAATCCCAAATGCAGTGCAGTATTATGGAAATTCTTTTGTATTGCTTGCTTCTATATTACTTTTACAGCATATTGTTCATCTGCTCAGCACAGGGGGGGGGGGGGATGGAGGAATACCATCTCTATTCCTTTTCGTTTTCTGCACTGCTTGTAATTAAAAAATTTTAATTGTTCTCGGGTCCTTGAGACGGATTAGATGAGTCTTTGAAATTCCTAAGCAAACGGTGCTTCAATTTAATTTCTTATCAAGTGTATAAATTATGAATTGTCCAAATGGGCATCATGGTACTCTCCTGTTATCTATTTCCTAAATCTGTACACCACTTTTTTTAAAAGCATTTTTTACTATTGATCATTTTATATTTAATTCATTGTTGTAGTTGTGGGTGGGTTAAAGGCTTGACCAACAAAAAATAACTAAATTGAACCGACAGCCCGATGTAAGCAAGTAACAAAACATAATCTCATCTTCTCCCTCGCTTTTTCTCTCTGAGGACTGCTGCCACTGATTTGTCCACCCGAAAACAATTTTTATTGTGTATTATAGTAATTTGCAAAAGAGTATTTTGCTAATTTTTTCAGAGATCTTTGTTTTTCGAATTACAGAAGGCTTCAAAATGCAGAACTTTATTTTACAAAAATTCCTATGCGGGAGAAACCCTCAGACCCCCTAAAATTGGGTATATGCTACTTAGTATATCTAATTGGGTATATTCCCTACTTAAAAGGGACACCACTTCCCATCATGTACCATATGTATAAAACATGGGGGGGGGCAGCATTTTGGCCTTTTTTCCCACCAACAGAAACGTTGTCCGGGTCTACATAAGATACTAAAAAGCTGAAACAGCTTAGGGCCATATTAAGTCCAGCCTTGATTACAACTAATATTGCTAAAAAAAAAAAAAAAAATCCTGCCCCCCCCCCCCAGGAACTTAGTCCTAAATCCGCCTATGGTAACACGCCTGGCTAGAGATGAGCGTGAGATTCCGAGACTTCAGATGACGTCATTTGATAAACACGGAAGACAACTTGCATTCGATGACCGCTCACTCAACGAAGTGTGTAGAAACAAATTGCACAGCTGAACTTTAGTCAAACAACACTCTATGGCCAGAAACACGATAGGAAACAAAATGGCGTTTAGACGAGACTTGCGGAAAATGCGTCTGACGGTCGAAGGGGGATAGAAAGACCGGTTCTGCTCATAGGGTGCAATTGCAAGCAATAAAAAAAAAATCCTGGATTTTCCGGTAGCATAGCTATTATATATTTCTTAAACAACAACAAGGTGGGGGGGGGGGCATATTTAATGCTACTTTTTTAATTAATTTCACTATTAAAGCTATCATTCAGATACTTTTCAAGGATTTAATTATTTTTAAAAAAAAATCCTAAGACATTTCAAGCAAGGTGAGAAAGATGACAAAAGTTGCAAAAGGTGACTAAAAGTAACCAAATTTTTAAAAAGTGACTAAAGGTGAGAAAGGTGACTGACTCCTCGGCCTGTGAGAATTAAATATTGTTTAAGACAAGATTCCTCCGTCAATAAAAGCTGACGAAAGCTGGTCTACGTAGCCAACATGTATGAAATTTAAAGTTTCTAAGATTTCCCAGGCACCCCTCATCAGATCCAGACAAAATTAACATGGGACTATCTGGAAAGTATACCCTTCCAAACAAAAAAAAAGAAATTTTCAAATCGGTCCAGTATTCTTGGAGTACCTACAAAAACATACATAAAAAGCCGCAAGACGAAATCATAACCTCCTTTTTTGAAGTCCGTTAATAGTACTAAATAGGTAACTATGCAGATTTTTTCTCAGTGTCAAAATGACCCCCAGCCATAATTCTAGGCATACAAAGATCAACGTTTAGTTTTTAAACAGAATTTTAGTGTGAAACAGAAGAGAAAAACTTTAATTTTCATTATAGGAATTTATAAAAGTTATGATGCCAAACAAACTAATGTTAACAGTAAGTTACCGGTAACATTAATAATAAAATAAATTAATGTTAGGGGCCTTAGGGCTAAGGCAGAACCACAGGCAATATACCAAACAGCCTGGTTATCACATCCAGAGACTGCAGTTTCGTTCTTATTAGAGCTCATCAGTCTGGAGTAGCGAATAACCGAGCTGGAGGCAGATGTCATCTCACGCGTTCTCAAAGCTGAGAGCGCCAACAAACTGGTAGACAATGGAAACTTCACTCACCAGCGAGTGACCACTGCATAGCTACTACAGTGCACTGCAACTTCTCTCGCTCCTTCCGACAACTTTTTACAACAAATGACTCAACTTAGTAAAATAAATATTTATGTATACAATCAGATGAACAATCTTCTCCCTTCTTCACTCACACACAGAGAGACCAGGAAGAAAAACCAGAACCAATACATAAACATTAAATATCACAAGCTTACCTGATCACTGAACAGCAAAGAAGTAGGGATGCCAAGCTTAATAAGTAGCACCTGGTTGATACGTCGTTACATCACTATCATGTGAGGGAGCAAACATTCCCTTATAAAATTTCATGCTTCCTTTTCTTGAATTTGAACATTTTTATTACTTAAATAATCATCTTGCTTGCCCTAATTAATAAATAAAATATGATTAACATGAAAACCAACATGCAAAATTAAAATCCGGGTATATTATACAAGTATAATAATTAAACACTCCACTAAAATTTGAAATAAGATTTTTTAAATTGAAGTGGGAGTAGTTTTATTTATTTTATTGCTTGGACATTTTTAAAAATATTGATATGAACAAAGTATTTGCATATTACATAGCACAAAATGAATTTAAAGAGAACATTCCTTTGTTTGCTAGAATAAAGGTTCATTAAGTGTTTCATTATTTTAGAGATACAGACTGTTTTTAAAGAAAAATTAACGTTAATATCTCTTTACTCAATCTCTTAACTCCTGCTATGTTGGCATTATTCTTCTGCTTTGTCTGTCATTTATTAAAATGGCATGCTAATAAGTACTCTCATTCATTTTTAAAAATGTATAAGTTTCAAAGAGAAAAAAAAATCGGTAAAGAGCAATTTTCCGACGAAAGGATTTTGGTGCAGCAGCTTCGATGCAAAATAGATTTTTAAAAAACGTTTTGTTTGGTACAACTAGGGGCAGCAGATAATCTAAAAGATGTTTGAGTGTTCAGCAAACCCAAAGAATAAAGCTATTCTTAATCTTTTATTTCAGTTTCTTTGAGACTAAATTCCTACTTCTTCTGATCCTTGATAATAAAATAGCAGGTGAAAATTATCCTAAGTAATTCCATTTATGTTGGATATCTTCTTCAAAGGGTATCACATTGCTGTTAGCGATGCAAAAAGAATGACAGACAGTACCTATTCCTAAATAGCATTAAAAAATTTGTAATGCCAAAAAAAAAAAGAGACTGATTTTTTTTTTTTTTTTTTTTTTTTTTTTTAATGGCAGAATATGACATTGTAATATAATTCAAACACTTAAAATTTGGGTCTTAACTACTTCCCAACCATATAATCATGTCTCTTTCGCCTTTCATTTTCCTTTTACCATGCGCGAATTTCAAGCATAAATTCAATCTTACTTTCTCCTCACTTTTTTGAACTGAACGTCAATGATCTGCATCCTGAGATTATGGGTGGCCCATGTATCAGAATCCAATCCAGTCTATAACCATGTGGAATGAAAAACTGCTAAATCAAAAATAGCAAACTTTTTTTTTTTTTTTTAATTTTCATACCCTAAATATTCCTGTGTTTGTAGAACCGCTCATTTTCACCAGTTCTTCTATTTGTAAACAATACGATAGATGTTTGTAACCAACGTTATTGTTCAAAACTTTTTAAATGCACACATTCAGTGTTATATTCTTAAAACTTGTTTGCTTTCTTATTGAAAATGTAATTTAGCAAATTTCTTAAGACTGCTCCTCAATATCAGAATTTTATGAGCAATACTGCACCCTTAAATTGAAGTACTTATTTCCCACACTGTGTTAACAGCCACTTAAGCTGAGATTTTTTATGATTTATGAAAATTATAATGCCATCTTAAAGCACTGTGATAAAACCCGGTTGAGGAGGATATACATAATTCAATGTTCAATGTAAAATTGAAAAATGAGCATTATGTCCCCCAAAGAATGCCTTATTGGGGAGAGGAGATTTGTGGCATTTTAAAAACCAAACCTGTGTTTTCTCAATGATGCTAAATTTATTTCAAATTAAAAAAATAATTAATAACTGTTTTTATTTCTTTAAAGATGTCATAGCTGAATATTAGAATTAGCTTTTTCTGGAGATGAAACACAGAGAGGCATTTAGAAAGATATGTGACATTAAATTTTAATATTTTGGCTTTTTTGCTAAAGAATTTTAAAACTCAGCTTAAACCCTGATACAGTAATCACATTAGAAAGAAGCACTAAATGCTAAACTGTAGGTTGCAAATGGGATCTTAAACCTGCATCTTAACTTGTTCGATCTAACACCATCTTTGTTCGATAGGATAGATCTTAAACCTGCATCTTAACTTGTTGGATTTAAAACCGTCCTTGTTAGACCATTTGGATCTTAAACCTGCATCTTAACCTGTTGCTTTTAATACTATACTTTAATATTTTGAGAATAACATATAGCATAATTAATATTGCTATTATAACGGATGCTGATTATTGAATTAATGTGCTCTGCAAACAGTAGAATATCATACTGTTGTTTTCAGGCCCAGATATGTTACTGTTGCTCTGAAACAACAATATACAAGTATGTAACACTTTTACAGAGCATTTCAGAGGAACATAAATATAACTGCAGTAAATGACAGAAAAAAGAATTCATAATCTTCAGAAGATTTGATTTTTTGGTTTTCGTAATAAAAATTTATTTAAAAAATTTTAAAATTGAGTTTGAAAATCAAACAACTCACTAGAATATCGTTTCAGCAGGAACTTTAATCCTACTACCAGTTTTTTCCTTCTGTGGTAAAATTTTGTTTTCTATCTTTTAACTCGAGTGCTGGATCAATGATTTTAAGCCTTTGAGCCGGGGCTAAATCTTGAAACTGCCACCCTTACAATTGCTTCTTCAAGTCTTATAGAGTGAACAAAACACACACACACAGAAATAGTGTGAATTTTCCACCCCTCAAAAGTTGCTGTCTGGGGTTATCGCCCCAGCTTGAGCCCCCTCCCCCCCATCCCGATCTGACTCTGCTTAACTCCTTTGTAATGTCAGTACTTCAATAAATTATAAGGATTAAGTAAATATTCAAATAACTAATATCAATATTACAGAAGAAATGAACCAGCATAAATGTGTCAAAAATATAGGATTGTACTAAAAATAATCACCAATATTTATGTTTAACATGCATACTACTACCTGCTGGATAATATCTTTTTTTTTTTAATATTTCATTCTGGTTAGTAAAAGAATTATTTAGTAAGTTTGAAGAGGGTTGGGAAATTCTTATGAATAACAAATACTTCACTTATTTACAAAAAAGGTATTAATTTCGATGTGCAAAAACTTGGAGAACTCAAATCAAAAACAGTGCAATATTAAACAAAAATTAGAAAAGGCATAACTTTAAAACCTTCCACGACTTTTTTTTTTAAGTTTTTAATTTTGACAGCATTTACAATTTAATAATGAGATCAATTTATACTATCACCATGAAAATTTTTCGCAAAGAGAAACAAACAAGAATTATAAACAATTAAATTACTTTCAACAAGCAAAATCGCAATTATTTAAAGACCCTTAACGAACGTAACACATAACATGACTTCCTTTGAGCAGTTCATAAAAAACAAAAAAAGACGAGCATGATTCTTCATAAATCATCTGATCAAGAACTCTTTATTAAAAAAATGCATAAAGAAACATTTATTTCATGCTCATTTTTCCAACAAAAATAATATGACCTCCAGTGACTTAAAAGGCCCAGTATCAACAATAATCATGCAAAACAATTAAGCAAGTAATTTTTCTGCATTTATATGCAGCATCAAATGCTGCTCTTGCAGATTACATTAAAATAAAAGATTTCAATTGAAAATTAAAGAATTATTTTCTATGAACGTAAAAATAAAATGTGATGCGATTACCTATAGAAAAACAGCTGACAGTTTAGATTATTCCACAGTGAAAACTATTATTCTTCAGGGATTTTGCGCATCAAATCTTTCCAGAAATGTCAAAAAATAGTTTAAGATAATGTAATGACAAATCCTAGCATATTTAATAGAGGAAACATCAAAAATTTCAAATGTTTTATTTTAGGCTTACGATGCAAAGGCAATAGAATTCCGCACCTACAACGAACCGGATCGTTCAGAAACACTCGACATGGATCGCTTGAAATAATTCCGACATAATAAGCGAAATTCCAGGCGTCAAATATGCATAAGATAACAAAGATTGTACTTTTCAGAGCATCATTAAAAGCAGAATATAGTCGTCTACGTACCAATATGGCGGTCCGGATAACAGAATCAGGCTATTGGCAAGGTACAAAGATCTACGTCCAGAGCTTTGGTAACACACCACCCCTCAGAACCTCAATTTGCTGGCAGTGTCCGACCGACGGAAGAGCCATCGTCGAGAAGATGACTCATCCCCCCGAATTACGTCATGAAAGTGTAGGACAGAGGGTCATGAAACTATATTAAAAAATTTCAACCAAAAGAAAGTTCAACTAAGAGACGATTCAAGTATTATTGGTAAAGGGGCATAATTGATGATCAACGGAATGTGCAAGGTTTAGTTAGCAAAAGTAATCACTAACTATACACTCATGAGACTCACTGTAGAAAATATGAAAAGGAAACTCATTCCGTTATTCCCGATGTATTCCCAAAAATCAAACGTTTTGAAAACTATCAACTTTTAAGGGACACCAATAAGTTCTATTTAAAATACTTTAACCTTTAACAGCAATTCTTTTGTTATTTTTGATTTTCTACGGAAAAAAAATCATTCTAAGTAAATGTTTATCAATATTTTGAAAACCTATAACGGTTTTGAAAACAAATTGTGATAACAACTATATTTTTTTACAAATTTCACCAAAAGAAGTACTCTAAGGTGCTTTTTTTAGATCCGTGTGATTCAAAGCAAAAGCATTAGTGATCATGGGCTCCATGAAATCTAGACGAAGGGGACACGCATGATCCATTATTGGCTCTTTTTATTATAATCTCTCTTTTCTCTTTCTAGTTATTAAATTACAATTTATCATAAAAAGACGTTAAAACTTTCTTTCTTTCTTTTTTTTAAAGTAAATAAATTATTCAAATTAAAGTAAATAAATTATTCTGTCGCCCCAAGCGATGCTTGCAGATGCTGCACCACAGACACAAGCAGACGGTGGAGTTACGGCCCATTCCCCTCCTGCTCAGAAGACTGAGTACAGTGAAACCTCTATGAACGACCACCTCTATACAGCGACCACCTCTATTAACGACCAATTTTCCATGGCACCGATTTTCCCCCCGTATATACCTAATGTTAAAATACCTCTGGGAAGGACCATCGAAACCTCTCACAACGACCGGCATATCGAAAACTTCAGCTGTAACAAATGCTAGGAATTTTTCGTTAGAAAACCAAAAAAGAGAGACAACAAATGAAAAGCAATAGAACATTTAGTTTACATACATATCAGTCTTCTCTTGTTAACAGAAGTGGAAAGAAACCAGAATAAGGGATTAAAATCTATTCTCCCTGTGGTTTCAAACACGTTCCTTTCTTGTTTTCTCTTGTTCTAAATCTCAAAAATGTCACAAAAAGGAGGGCGTAATTTTTCGGACCCTTGAGAAGTTAAAAGGTTGCACAGGTATATCACCAGTCAAGTCAGGCGTGCGTCCCCAATCATTCAGGAAGGGTGATAAGAATAGAAGTTCTCTAAAGGATGCTTCTTGGAATTTCTTGGTTACTACCGGAGAGGGGTGTTGGAACGGTCCAATCCTAGGTCATTAGAGTGAACAAAATCTACAGCTCATTCGAATAGCTAAAGTATTTTTTTCAGTGCTGCATTGGATCTGCATTTGATCAACATCGCAGTAAAAATGTCGAAAAAGCGAGTTGATCTCACGCTCGAGAAACGTATTGATGTTATACATTTAATAAAGGTGATGAAAATGTGGGGTTGACGGATGCTGTATGCAGGGCTGCGGAGTCGGAAGGAAAATGACCGACTCCGACTCCTGGATTTTGAAACGCCCGACTCCGACTCCAACTCCGACTCCGACTCCGGATTAAAAAAAAATAATTGTATTTTTTCAACTCCCTCGCTCTCTTCAGGGGAAGGGGGAAAACCTCTAAACAGAGATTGAAATATTAATTCCTTTTTATGAAAATTTCGCATTTTGTTTTTTATTGTAAACCTAAGACGCATACAACGTTAGAAATTCAATTTAAAGATCAAATTTTCCAATAGTTACGAGTTAAAAAGTGAGATGACTTAAAAATCCCCTTTAAAAAATTTGAAAAGGATTATCTGTAATTTGCCCCCCTTTAATGTTTAGCAAATAGATATTGATCAAATCGTGTGCTTTCAATTTTTTAAAGCTGTAACTTGAGAGAAAAAAAGCTTTTTTTCTAAATCCAAGTTCTTGAGAGGGAGTGGTTCGCCCCGGGTGACACCCATCTGGTAGATGACACCCAAAGTTAATTTCAGAGTTTATAAAAAATACAAATACTTTAATTCTGAAAATTTTTGCGAATATATTTTAAATTATATTTTATCAATAAAATTTCAACGAAAATAGGGCACATATACGTCAGGAGCTAATTTTACACAAAATGCGGCGGTATATAAATTTGTACGAATAGCGATTACTATACCTATATTTCTTCTTCGCTAAATTTTTAATTTAAATTTTATTGGCTGCTTTGAATTAACCTTAATATGAAGATTTTAAGATTAACTGCAATTATTGAGTGTTGTAATCAAGAAATCATTTACACTTATTTTGTTCCATACTTTTTAGTGAGAACCAAGCTTATAGAAATAGTCTTAATAAAGAAAAAAACATTAGATTATTTCATCGAATCTTTTGGATTCGTACTTTCGCGCCAGAACTTCTTTAAATTTGCCGTTTACCCTTAAACGCTTCAACCTTAGCTACTGGCCTCAATTTACTAATTTGTTACGTTTCTTTTACTATTTTATAATTGAGATCGAACAAAACACTATATTTCTATTTTTATTTGAAAGTGATTACTTGAAAATGTTAGGCAACAAAACCGTTTGCTGACAGTTGCTATTAGTTAAGTTAAAAAGCAAGCAAACTAGGGGACAGCTACAGAAAGTTCGATAAGCACTCAAGCTAGCTGATTGCCATAGTGTGGCACTTATTTCCTTATTAGTATCTTTTTATACATGTAATCGAACCAATTGGTAGTCCGTTTTTAAAAAATGCAAGGAGAGTCAGGGAAAAGGAAAGAAAAAAAGAAACCCGGAGTCGGAGTCGGCATGTTTTCTAACGACTCCGACTCCAACTCCTTTACCCCAAAATCAGTCCGACTCCGACTCTTCGACTCCGACTCCGACTCCGACTCCACAGCCCTGGCTGTATGATCAAGGCTGTCAGCTCAACAAACTAACAGAGATAGATAATCTTATGTTGCACTCAGATTGCACTAATAATTAGGACATTAATAATTTATTTTTACAGCTAAAAGCTAAGTTAGAATCTAAAGTTGTTTCAGACGAAACTAAAAGCCTGAAGCAGGTAAATCTCTTTACATATTTTAACGCTACTAAATAGTGTTTAAATGTAAAAATCATATAAAAATTATGTTTTACATTAAAAATTTCAAAAAAAAACAAAAAAAAAAAACGTTTCTTTGTTTAAACGTTCTTATTCTATTGCTTTTGATTATCCTGCAGGAAGAATGAATAATTTCCATAGGTGCTACCTTTGCATGTTAAAAAATAACCTAATGACCTCTAAGAGCGACCAACCTCCATTAACGACCACTTTTTTCAGGAACGGAGAGTGGTCGCTCCTAATAGAGGTTTCACGGTATAATATTTTACAAAAACATTCCATATGTTATGTAAGTGAAGAAGCGAGCGCGCCCTGACTAAAAGAAGTAATTTTAATGAGACAAATTATAGGCTACTGGAGAAAATCTTAATTTCTTTGAAAAAGGAACAAAAAATTTTCAATAATTGAAGATAAATTATATCCCAGCTTACACCTCCTATTATTTTCATTCTCCCCCCCCCCCCCCCTCGCTCTTTAAAATATTTTTCGAGGCGCATTGTCACGACTCCAGAAGAAGTTTTCGGAGGGAGTCTTCCTCTTTATGTTTATTTTTTAATTAAAATACCTACACCCGCCCAAAGAATTTCCCTTTTCCTAGTGGACACCACTATAGGAAGAGGAAAATTCTTTGGGCGGGTGTTAGTATTTTTCTCTTTTTGGGCAGTGTTCTCGTTCTTCCCTGGGGTTGAGGGTATGCGCAATCGCGAGAAAGAACGACAATCATTGAACTACAGTGGTTCCCGTGAAGGTTTTTCAGAAGGGGGGTTCGCGAAAAAAATATTGTAATGGCAGAGTTTTAACATGCCTTTTTTGATGAAGTTTCATTTTCAAGCGATTTCAAGCAAATTTTGCTCTTTTTGCAGTAAAAAAAATCAACAGCATTTAACATGCAACTTTATATTTGCGCAAAAAGGAAATAAGGAATTTCTGAAATTTGATTAGAAAATTTCTCTTGGAGCTTTAAAATATTTTTGTTAAAAATTATCTTTTGGGGTATAAATTAGAGCAAGTGGAAATAGACGCTTCTAATATTTTTCAATATACGCATTTTACTCTACACTTATAGCATATTTAGCAAATTTACAAGAAAATATAGTCCTATTCAAGAAGACTAAAACCTAGATATCTATCTGACTTTGCTGTGAGAAAAAAATTCATTTACTTAATCTGACAGAGTTCCCTGAAAGGCATTTTAAAGATCATTATTTAATTGACTTCAGATTTAGTGATAATAGAGATAAATGACAAGCATTTTGCAGAAAAACCGATTAGATTTCCAGTTTACTCTTGAGAACCGCCAGCACCAGTGTGAGGAACTGTAACTTTTTTACTTGCATTTACTGTTTATTGTAGAGATACGCCTATTGGTCCAATTATGCA